>NC_073627.1:97306011-97609041 GCF_029407905.1 Bubalus kerabau | reverse complement strand
ATAGATAGAAAGTGAAAGTGTTAGTTACTCAATTGTGTCTGACTCTATACGACCCGTGGACTGTAGCCCACCAGGCTCCTCTGTCCATAGGATTCTCCAGGCAAGAATACCGGGGTGGGTTGCCATTGCCTCCTCCAGGGGATCTTCCCAACCCAGGGATCAAACCCGAGTCTCCTGCATTACAAGCAGATTCTTTACCATCTGAGCCACTAGGGAAACACTATAGGTAGGGACAATTGCAAATGTTATAAAAGACGGGAAAAAAATGTCATATGTCTTGGACTCAGAGTACAAAAGGGAACAGGAATCCAAAAATCCACTTCCCCAATGATTTTTCTTTGAGCTACTAAATCTCTTGTTTACACAAATAAATATCAATGGGCAAGGGACAATAATCATCCCCATAAATGTATACACCTCTGTCTTTACAGTGGACACAAGAGAAACACATTTCTCTTACTCTCCTACCACCCTCCCTTGGAGTAAGTAAACCATATCTGTGATGGGACTTGACAGTCCTATCTACCTTGTGACTTGACTTTAAATATCCTTTTATTCCACTAGGACATCTCACTACTCTGCAGAGCCTTCTGTTTAACTCCACTGCTTTTAACCTTTTGGAAAAAATATGTACATTCCAATTAGATTCTCTGTATTCTTCACTTTCCCAATGTCTCTAACTCTACATGCACATAACTTTGCCTTTTAATGTATCTCACTATTAGACAATTCTTGCTCCTGATAATGTTCCCTCCTCCCCCACAAGCCTTAAATGGACATAAATGAAGCCAATGGCAGCTGCAGGAATATCTATCAAAAAAGAAACCTGAATCACTAATCTATTGGTGGCGGAGGTGGGTGGGGGGTATTATACCCAAGGAATTAGCAACCATTCCCAAAAGCTAAAGGAAACTCTTTGGTGGCAAATGAACTAAGATAACCAATTAGTAAGAAAGCATTCTTCAATCACCAGCATATATCCCTTTATTCTTTTACAGTCAAAATTTAAGGGATTGAAGATGCAATAATTATAGAACTTGAGGCTAACAAACATAATTGGAAACAGGCTGGATTTTTTTTTTTTCTATTCAGATAATCATTGTAGATTTGGCCTATACATCTCCCTGAACTCTCTTTGCTCTCTCATCTAAAATATAGTCTATAGTCTACTTAATATTATACATCATGGTACAGAAATTCTTGAAGGTCTCCTTCACAAATGTCACTGGAGATGCTTTAGCTAAACGTTTTAGCTGTCATTTTGAAACAGTAATTTCAATTTGCTTTACCTGTAGAAAGTCCATAGGGTCACTGAGTCAGACATGACTGAAGTGACTGAGTATATGGACACAGAGCTGTAAAACACAGCATCCGGTAAAAATATAAAGAGGAGGCAAGAACAAGAGTCAGCTTTTTCACATGAATCAGTGAGTTTAAAATTTAAGCTATGAACTATTGTGTCTATAGTTATACATATGTGTATATATGATGTTATGTAAGCATAATACTATCTTACTGACAATGATATGATCAAATCAGATTATAAAATTATATAAAGATCTATTCTGATTGGTTTAGAAATAAATAAGCATTTATATAAATTGAGTATTCTTTAAATTTTTAGAAATTAAGTAAACTAAATTAATATTTCCAATGTGAACAAAAATGTATTTTATAATAGCTTTTTATTATTTATATTATATATAATATAATATTTTATTGCATACATTATTAAATATTATTATATTACTATAATACTATTACTAAAATACTAATTTATATAAATTACTATTTATTACATACAACAGTTTTATATTATTTTAGTATGTGTTTTACTAAATATTATTTTATTTTTTATTATAGAAATCACCAAGACATTCTAAGAGTTCAAGTAAACATAATTTTAGGTATGTCTTTGGCAAACAAGATTTATTTAGCTTTTTTTTTTTTCATAAGAATGTCTTCTCAATTATCAGTGTTAGGTACAATATAAACATACATTTTTATTCTACTTTAGCATATTCTCTCAAGAAAAGCAGGTACATTTGTACATGTTTACTAATCAAATAGGCTAGGATTACACATACTAGATGTTTACAATGATAAAAAAATAAAAATTTTCATTTAAGCAAATTGAATCATTACTCTGAAAAATGTTAATTTAACAGTAACTATGTTTTATAGTAGGGGCTTCCCTGGTGGCTCAGACAGTAAAAATCTGCCTGCAATGCAGGCAACCTGGGTTCGATCCCTGGGTTGGGAAGATCTCCTGAAGAAGGAAATGGTAACCCACTCCAGTATCCTTGCCTGAAGGATTCCACACAGAGGAGTCTGGTGGGCTACGTCCATGGGGTCACAAAGAGTCAGACATGATTGAGTGACTAACATTTATGTTTTATAGTATGACACCTGGAAGACATTTTTCAAGATCACTCGGTAACTTAAAGCCTTAGACTTATGCTATATTAAGTTAATTAATGAAACCTGAAAGTTGCTCAGTCATGTCTGAATCTTGGCGATCCCATGGACTATACAGTACATGGAATTCTCCAAGCCCAAATACTGGAGTGGGTAGCCATTCCCTTCTCCAGGGGATCTTCCCAACCCAGGGATCAAATCCAGGTCTCCACATTGCAAGCGTATTCTTTACCAGCTGAGACACAAGGGAAGCCCAAGAATACTGGAGTAAGTTGCCATTTCCTGCTCCAGGGGATCTTCTTGACTCAGCTATCAAACCTAAGTCTGCTGCAATGGCAGGAGGATTCTTTACTACTGAGCTACCTGGGAAGCCAGTAAGATAGAATACTGAAGTGTAATTTTAAGTTTATATACATTTTTTTCAATTTTTACAGTACAGAGCAGCTATGAATATTATATCTGAAATAAGTATTCAGTTAAGTTCAGTTGCTCAGTTGTGTCTGACTCTTTGCAACCCCATGGACAGCAGCATGCCAGGCTTCCCTGCCCATCACCAACTCCCAGAGCCTACTCAAACTCATGTCCATTGAGTTTGAGTAGGCTCCATCCAACCATCTCATCCTCTGTCCTCACCTTCTCCTCCTGCCTTCAATCTTTCCCAGCATCAGGGTCTTTTCCAATGAGTTGGTTCTTTACATGAGGTGGCCAAAGTATTGGAGTGTCAGCTTCAGCATCAATCCTTCCAATGAATATTCAGGACCGATTTTCTTTAGGATGGACTGGTTGGATCTCCTTGCTGTCCAAGGGACTCTCCAAAATCACGGTTCAAAAGCATCAATTTTTCAGCACTCAGTTTTCTTTATAGTCCAAATCTCAGATCCATACATGACTACTGGGGAAATCATAGCTTTGACTAGACGGACCTTTGTTGGTAAACTAATGTCTCTGCTTTTCAATATGCTATCTAGGTTTGTCATAGCTTTCCTTCCAAGGAGCGAGTATCTTTTAATTTCATGGCTACAGTCACCATTTGCAGTGATTTTGGAGTCCAAAAAAATAGTCTCTCGGTTTCCATTTTTCCTCATGTATTTGCCATGAAGTGATGGGACCGGATGCCATGACCTTAGTTTTCTGAATGTTGAGCTTTAAGCCAACATTTTCACTCTTCTTTTTCACTTTCATAAGAGGCTCTTTAGTTCTTCTTCACTTTCTGCCATAAGGGTGGTGTCATCTGCATATCTGAGGTTATTGATATTTTTCCCGGCAATCTTGATTCCACTTGTGCTTCATCCAGCCCAGCATTCCACCTAATGTACTCTGCATATAAATTAAATAAGCAGGGTGACAATATACAGCCTTGACATACTCCTTTGCTAATTTGGAACCCATCTGTTGTTCCATGTTGTTGCTTCTTGACCTGCATACAGATTTCTCAAGAGGCAGGTCAGGTGGTCTAGTATTCCCATCTCTTCAAGAATTTTCCAGAGTTTGTTGTGATCCACACAGTCAAAAGCTTTGGCATAGTCAATAAAGCAGAGGTAGATGTGTTTCTGGAACTCTCTTGCCTTTTTGATGATCCAGTGGATGTTGGCAATTTGATCTCTGGTTCCTTTGCCTTTTCTAAATCCAGCTTGAACATCTGGAAGTTCACAGTTCATGTACTGTTGATAGCCTGGTTTGGAGAATTTTGAGCATTACTTTGCTAGCATCTGAGATGAGTGCAATTGTGTGGTAGTATATAGCGTGAAAATTGTGAGATGTATACTCATGTGTTCTCCTCAGTTCAGTTCAGTCACTCAGTTGTGTCCAACTCTGCGACCCCATGAACGCCAGGCCTCCCTGTCCATCACCAAATCCCAGAATTCACTCAAACTCACATTCATCGAGTTGGTGATGGCATCCAGCCATCTCATTCTCTGTCATCCCCTTCTCCTCCTGCCCCCAATCCCTCCCAGCATCAGAGTCTTTTCCAATGAGTCAACTCTTCGCATGAGGTGGCCAAAGTACTGGAGTTTCAGCTTTAGCATCATTCCTTCCAAAGAACACCCAGTACTGATCTCCTTTAGAATGGACTGGTTGGATCTCCTTGTAGTCCAAGGGACTCTCAAGAGTCTTCTCCAACACCACAGTGCAAAAGCATCAATTCTTTGGTGCTCAGCTTTCTTCACAGTCCAACTCTTGCATCCATACATGACTACTAGAAAAACTATAGCCTTGACTAGATGGACCTTTGTTGGCAAAGTAATGTCTCTGCTTTTGAATATGCTATCTAGGTTGGTCATAACTTTCCTTCCAAGGAGTAAGCGTCTTTTAATTTCATGGCTGCAATCACCATCTGTAGTGATTTCAGAGCCCAGAAAAGTAAAGTCTGACACTGTTTCCACTGTTTCCCCATCTATTTGCCATGAAGTGATGGGACCAGATGCCTGGTCAGCTACAAAATTATACTGTATGAAAGAAGTGTATCATTATCTATCTCATAGTTACTGTGGGAAATTGAGGTTATTGTGGTTAAAATTTATACTCAATAAATGTCAGAGACTCTATTAGGAGCAAGAGAAGAACAATTTTATATATAGGGTGTACAGGATCAATTTTTGTTAAAGAAAAGCAAAATAGTTTTATTGCAAAATAAGATTTTTTTCCCCTAGAATTAGAGGAAAATGTATGACAAGAACTCATTGAATATATAAACTTGTATAACATTCATGAAAAGGGATTTTTATTTGCTTGGGTCAAAGCTGGCTAAAGTTCAGTGGATGTATTAAGATTGTTTAAAAAGAACTTTGGTTTAAAAATTACACTGATTCAAAATTAGAATTTAAGTTTTTCTCTGTAAAAATGACAAAATTTTCTTAAGTTTATAAAGGGGTTTCTCTATACATTCTGGGTAATCTTCTAAGGCAAAGATATTGTGTCTCAGAATAAGTAAGTCTACATTATGGTGACTTTTATCATGTCCTGTTAAATAGTTAGCTGAGTATTGTTAACTAACTCATGATTCTATTTAATCCCACATTCAAACTTCATGACAACTTTTGACTTTTTCCATCCCCAAGTCAAATCCAAAATGGTATATTTTGCACCTAAAACTGTCTTTGAGATCTTCCAGGGCTTCCAGGAAATTATAAAGAATTTGTTCTTTGGCCTTGTAAAAAGAGAAAGGCTAAAAATAATTTTGTTTGTACATAATCTGGTACATACTAAAATGAAGGAAATAACACTTTCTAAAAAGTAAGGATTCTACATATTATCTGATCAAGATCAAATAAAATCCAAAATAACTGACAAAACTTCAAAGAAAACATTCTTGATAGAGACTTTTTAATTTTAAGATGTGAGTTATATATTAAGCCTAGATGTCAGTCTAAATTAGTATAAATAAGAGAAGATTTCAAATGTAGTAATTTCAAAAGGAAACTTAAATTTCAGCTATTTATGATATGATAAAAATGTAAGATGATGTTAGTGAGAAGTTGACTATTAAATAAAATCTAAATTTTAAAAATGCTTTCCATGCTTTCCCTCCAAATTTCCATTATATGTCTTTTCCTTTGTGATGTAGAATTATCATAACGTAGGATCACATATCCATCTCTATAAGCCCAAACTCACTATTTAATTTCTAGAGTAAATTATATTTATGGCCACAATGTTATCTTTGAAAATTAGAATCAGACTATGAACATATCTTGAAAGATTTTCTTTTAAGTACCAGAATACAAATCCTGTGAATTTTGTGGTATAGAATAAATAGCAAAGTGGGTAGATATGGGGAATAGGTAATGGTAAAATAGTGTTTGGAGGTGGGTATTGACCTCTTCCTACTAAAAGAAAGCTGGGGTACTGTCTGAAACCAGCAGGTTGTGCCATATGGTGATAAATATAGAATACAATTTATTAAAAGGATGACACATGGAGATGAAGAAAGTGTCAGTGAGATAAATGTTTCATGTTTCATAGTGGCAAATATACTTTGTTTACAGTCAGCAAATCAAAAACTAAATATATAATCATAATATTTAGAGTTATAGAGCTAACCATCAACATTAAAATTAGAAATTAAAATCCTTATTTACTCCACTACCTAATTCCCAGAGGAGATGATACACTTATCTAAGAAAATGAACAGCTTTTTGAATACCACAATGAATTAAAAAACATATCCATGAATACACCTATCCTGATAAACTTTCAAATATCCCAGAATAAATATTAAAGTTATAAAAGCCTATAGAGTAAGAAGAAAGACAATGAGAGAAAAGATAAACATATGTTTAAGTTACAAGAGTCAGGTTGATGACCAAACTTTCAAACACCAATTCTGAAGATGAAAATACAAAGGAACATGGTTCAACATAAAAAACAAAAACAACTTTATATTATTTTACAGTGTTACATTTTCTAATTATGTGGTATTTTATTGGGAAATAAGTTGTTTTTCTAGCTTACTAAATAAGAAAAAACTAGTTTCATATTGAAGAATTTTTTTTCTAGTCAATCAAAAGCAATTACTTAAACATTGTCAGTGAAAAAATTATATGGGGAGGGAGAAGAGGGATGAAATATTTACAGTACAATGAAGAAACTAAGTAAGACAGTGAAACAAAAATTTAAAAACAATGCAACAGCATTTTACTGAAGTAAGCATGCTAAGAAAGAACTATTAAAAGATTCATGTATATATAATCATAAGAAACAGCATCTAGAAAACAGGAATTGTAGTTTATTCAGATGTAGGTCTGAGGCTCAGAGGTACTTACTAGTATTTCTCTAAGTGTCAGGCCCCATAGCAGTAAAGAAAAAAATACTTCTATCAATGTACACTTGTATAAAAATTTCATTGAAATGTATTTTAAATATAAAGGACCATGGACAATTGCCAGAAAACATGCATATTTAACTATATATGCTTTTACATTTAAAATACATTTTTAACAGTTATTTTCCCCTCATACTCTATTGTACCCTACCCTATACATGGGTATCATATTTCTCTACTCATTACATCCTTTTTTTTTTTTTTTTCCAGCAGTAATGATCTATTTTAGAGGAATAAGCAAAACATAGTGAAATATGCATCTTAATATACTGGTGGATAACCATGTAAAAGTAACAAATGTTTGTGATTGTATTTAATGTTCCTTTCTTCTGAATATACTTAATATCAGAAATAAGTACTTATAATTTTTCTAATTAACTGTGAATGCCAAGAAAAATTTTTAGACACATATTTTACTTTACCCTATTTTTTGTAATGCTAAGTGAATTTAATTTCCCACTAATATCAGTGAAGAGAGCTAACTGACTGTATAACTTACTTCTCTTGGAAATATATATATATATATATATATATATATATATATATAAAAATGAAGTCCAGGAGCAGACAAGCTGAAAGAGCTTTTAAATCTCCTCTGCTTTGTCTTGAGGACATAAAGTCCTAATCTCCAGAGATAAAAGTGAATCAGAAAAATACTGTCAGTTCTAGAAAAGCAGCACCACTTCAAATAATCTAAATTCCTATGAAGAGGTTAAGGTTATCTGGGTTGCCCTTGACCTTAACACATGACAACAATGAATAAAAATCTCCTTTAGGAGGGTATAAACTAGTGAAAATCCTTTAATCATTTCTACAATTTTTATATTTGATATTCAATACTATGTTACTCAATAACTGACAAAAGAAAAAAAAATACACCATTAATACAAAGCAAAGACACATACAAACAAAAGAGTAAAAACAGACTCAGACAAAATCTGTATGATGTAATAATCCCAATAATGCTTAATATGATAAAATGATAGAAAACAACATAGAAAATTGGCAGAGGACTGGAATATAAATTTATAAAATTCAGTAAAAATAGATGGGTTTGACAAGATAGATGAAAAGAGAATGAGTTAGAAGACAGGTTTAAAGAAAATATTCAGAATGGAAGCAGAAAGTAAAAATAGATATAAATACAGAGGAGAGAGTAACATAGAGAACAGTAATGTAGTCTAACATGGATAGTTGGAGACTTGGAAAGATAGCAGTAATAAATAAACCCAAAGCAATATTTGAAGAAAAAATGACTAAGTTTCAAAAATGATGAAAAATATCCAGCTACAGATTTAATAATCCACATAAGAAGGAGGGGCAAAGATTAAAAAAAAAAAAAAGTTTAAGTTACTAAATAAAGGCATAGAAGGACATATAAGTCAGTTGGGAATTGAAAGGCCAAGTTACCAGAGAGAAGAAAAATGTCCTGAAGTGAGCTCAATCTTGTGTGATGCTTTGTTCCTCTCAATTTTCATTAATTCTTAAATAGGCTGAACAAACAACCAGAACTCTTAAAGCCAGAGCTTTTGTGAAAGTAGTGAGATTATGGATTGAAAGTTAAATTTCAGAACTGCTAAGACAGTCAAACTTGAGGGGACAAGATCTGATAGAAAAAAGGACTACAGAGAATTCTGTCCTAGCCCCCACCTCACACAAAGGATGTTTCTATTTCCTTAGACTGTATGGGACTTTTAAAATATACAAAGAAGGGAGCAACTAAACTAAACAGAGCCTTTAACAATTCCATTGTATTGGGAATACAAAGAATAGAATTTACAGACCACCAGGTTTGTCATTTGAGAACTCACATGGCATACATTCTAGGAGCAAAGGCAAACCCTAAATGATACACCTTAAGAAAACTAAAGGCAAATTTAATTGCTGCTGCCTCTAACTGGAATAATGTGATCAGATTATATATAAGCCCTTATGGTAGGAAAACAGTATCAGTCAAAGTCTCTAAATTGGAACTTTCCAACAAAACTTTCTGTTACTGTGGAAGTGTTGTAGCCACGCGTTCTGGGAAACAAACTCACTCAGAAGGACAGTGCAGATAAAGGAGTGCAGTTTATTACACCGGCGGGCGCAAGGCAGAGTCTCCTCTTAGCCAAGGACCCCGACCAGCATTTGTGAAAATCTTTTATACCCCATGTGTACGTGTCTGAACCCACCACTCCAAATTCCTTGAGACTGACATAAACCAAGGAAAATACAACCGCATCATTCACGTGCTATGTGCTCATGTGCTCAAACAGTCAAACAATTAGCCAATAATCAATAAACCCGAGGTTACACTCCAATTGATACAGAAAAATTTATGGCCTGTCTGGAGGAAGGGGTGATTAGTGTATGTTTTCTCTTAGGCAATGAGTAACCTAGATACAATCTTCAAGGTTCCCTTGTCTGGAGGGGGTCTTATCCTTCTGTTGTTTTCATAGGCACTAAACAGAGTTCAGAGTCCATTGGAAAGATGACTGAGCATGATCAGCATGAACAGGCCTAAGATGGAGTCCAGGCCCTATGAATTCCTTATTCAGAAGCTGCAATGTCCAAAATTATATCCAGTAACCACATGTGATTACTGAACACTTGAAAGGTGGCTACATGACTTAGGAACACAATTTTAATTCTATTTCATCTTAATTATTTTAAATTTTAATTTCAATAGCTGTGTACAATGAATGGACACTTTAATAAACAGTACATTGTTTTTGTTTTGTCCAAAATGTTCAGCACTCAATCAAAATTTGTCAGATATAACAAGAGATAAGAATAATAATAGCTAAGAGGTGAAAAGCAGGTAATAGAAAGAGTATACAGACAATACTATTTCTGGAGTTTTCATATACTTGTACACCTGATGTATTAAGGGAATTAGCCAAAGAGAAATATGGAAGATCATGAAAGCAGGAAAGAAAAAACAAGGGACATAATGTCAAGTGGAATCCACATGTCAACATAATGACACAGGAAACTCTGGCATGTAAGTTGCACTGAAGAACTGTCTTATCTCAAAGAAAAGGCTGTGCTTTTATTTATTTATTTTTTACAAATATGTCTGTCACTGAATACAGGTTGTTCTAGGGGGACAAAGATTACCAAGTAATTCTCCTTCTTTCCATATCTGGGCAAAATCAAGTCATCTGAAGAGGCTATAATATAAATTATAGGATTGAAGTACAAATTGGAGAATGTGCACACAGAGGTGAATTAAACTGATATCCAAGTTGTGACTGCATCCTCTATAACAGAAAAGGGTTCCATACACTGATAGTATCCTCTAAAGCAGTAGTTATTTAAAAAAAGGATACCCAGACGAGTAGTATCAGCAATACCCAAGGAACTTGCTAGATGTGTCAGTTCTTAGGCCAGTATTCTCAATCATGTCTTTTACCTCTTTTTACATACTATCATTTTAAGTATAATTTTAAAATCTACGATAGGGACTTCCATTATCTGAAGCTTCTGCATGTGTCTCTCCAAGATCATTTTTTTCCCTTGATTGTTCTTCACATCAATGTTTCCTTATGTGCTAACTTGCTTTTAATTCAACAAATAATTTTTGACATTATGTTATTTATAATTTCTTCTGCCTCACTTAAAATTTTTCATTTACATATGAGCCACCCTATGTACTTCAAGTAAGAGTTTGAATCTTAAACTACAATTAGAAGGACAGGGAAAACAAAGGCTAGAGAGGATGGATCTGTGCTTCAGGAAATTTGAAAGTTCAAGAACCTTAAGGGAGGCACGACAGGAGATGGAAGCTTCTGAAAAGCTCCAGAGGACATGATTCCTTGACAGGCTTGAACAGTCCCAGGCAAAACGTTACATTTATCACTTACATATACTGCATGCCTGCTTTAAGTGGTCACCAAAAATACTAATATTTTTTTTATTCTACTTTTCATCTCAAGCAAATTTTTCTCATCAGCTAACTCAAACTGAAACCCTACATGCAGACAAGCTAGGAAAAGTAATTTCCAGTCTTTCAGACCTTTTGGCACAGAAGGAATGTTAGAACGTTGGAATGAAGCTGTTTATCAAATAAAGAATTTGGATACATCCTATGATTATATTGTTTTTCCTCCTCACTGGTTGCCTAAATGGTTTCCTTATCACTACCTAAGTGTGACTTTGAAAATAAGTAGTGTATTTTGTAACTCCATCTAACCTGGGTCAAGGAGGATTCAAAAGGAAGGGGATGCTGCTAAAGTACAATATTATGTTTAGAAATAAAAGATTTTAGATAAAATAGCAGCTCTGCTTTTATTATGAATCATGTCACAAAGGACAGATTTCTTCCACTAGCATCCTGTCTTGTACACAGATGCATCTTAATAAATGTTGCTGTCTGTCTATCATCATTTCATCAAATACTCAAAGCTTATCTTCTCTGGGAAATAGAACCTTGATTCTGATAGGCAGATTGGGCCCATTTATTTCAAATAACTCTATTTAACTGTACATAAATGTTTTTGTAAGTCCAAACTTCATAAAGATAAAAGAGATTTTTTTAAACTAACTCTGTCTATACTCTTTAAAAAGTTAAAATATTTTACTTTTTATGCTATTGGCCTTTAGATAAAATAAAGTACTATTTCTTCCTGCACTTAAGCATTTCTTCCTCACTCTTCTTCCAGTGACAGTTCAGTAAACTGAGGTACAGATTGGGCTGCCCCTCTATTTTAAAAGATTGGAAAATCTCTATACCCCACTCCTCTGCCAGAACAGGACATCATGTCTTCTTGCTGACAATCTGGGTATGAAAAACAATTAATGTTTCCCCTGTACAAAAAATCTAGCTATAGATTAACATAAAATTGTTACAGTAATAAATGTGAAGCCCATAAGAGAAGATCAAAAATGGTGGTGTCACACCCAAGGTAAAGCAGAAATAGCTCTACAAGAAGTTGAGATAATAAAATGTTCTGTAAAACCTGAAAAACAGGCAGTAAAAAATCCCCCCAAAATCTAAGAAGGAATCCAAATTATATTAAAGTAACAGACTCTAAGAGATGAATCTAGAGACAAAATTTCTGGGTTTGATTACCAATTTCATCATTTGTGAGTTTCTTACCAGGTACGCTCTTCAGTTTTCCAATCTGAAAAGTGGCAATAATTATAGTGTCTATCTCACTAGGTTGCTGTCAACAAACACTAAAGAGCTGATAACGTGCAGTCATAATTTTTGCCTATCAAGGAATAAACTCAGGAATGAATAACAAGTACAGAATAAAAAATACTTCATATATATTCCATAACACAAACTATTATGCAATTTTAGGTAAATGAGCAATTATAAAAAATACCAGATATATTAGCTCAGTTAGTAAAGAATCCACCTGCAATGCCAGAGACCTGGGTTCAATCCCTGGGTTGGGAAGATCCCCTGGAGAAGGGGACAGCTACCCATTCCAGTATTCTGTCCTGAAGAATTCCAAGGACTATATAGTCCATGGGGTCACAAAGAATCAGACAGGACTGAGCAACTTTCACTTTCATCAAATATGTTTAAGAATGAGGAATGGGATTATTAGAATACATCTAAATTTGAGAGATTATTAAAATATATCTAAAATTTGAATTACATTAAGATTTATAGTTGCAGATATTCTATTGGAAACTTTAAATATTGGGCACCCCAGGGCCAGCCCCCACAGAACCTAGTGTCTGAGCAGCTGGTTGGCCAGGCTGGAGTTGGCTGGAGGCAGACATGAGCAGGGTGGAGCCAAGATGGCGGTTGCACTTGGTGCAAATGGTTCATCTGGAGTCCAGATGCTTTCCTACTATGTCTCAACCACACTCACTCAGCACAGAGAAAGAAGAGGTGATGGGGCTGTGCATAGAATTGAATGATGACTTAAGGAGTGACCCCAAGTTCACATATACTAGAACTGAAATCCACACAGTTGCTAAGAAGTTTGACACAGTCAGAATTGTTCACATTCATTCTGTCATTGTCTTGCAGCGTTCTGATAAGAGGAAGGGGTGAGTGGAAATTTCTCCAGAGCAGCTGTCTACGGCTTTAACTGAGGTAGAGAGGTTGGCTAAACTAACCGGTGGTACCCTGAGAGTTGTGGGCTGGTATCATTCCCATCCCCATATAACTGTTAGGCCTTCCCATGTTGATGTTCACACACAAGCCATGTACCAGATTATGGAGCAAGGCTTTGTAGGGCTTGTATTTTCTTGTTTCCTACAAGATAAAAATACAAAGATTGGACAGGTACTGTATACTTGCTTTCAATCCATATAGGCCCAAAAGAGCTCAGAGTATAAGAGAATTGAAATCCCAATTCATATTGTACCCCATCAAACCACTGGGAAAGTGTGCCTTGAGTCAGCAATTGAGTTGCCCAAGATTCTGTATCAAGAAGGGCAAGATGCACATAGGAGGATCCACAGCCTTCCACATCTGGATTCAGTAACCAAGATCCACAATGGCTCAGTGTTTACTAAGAATCTGTACAGGTCAGCAGTCAGCGGACCTCTACTACAGTGGTTGGAGGACAGACTGGAGAGAAACCAAAAGCATTTACAGGAGTTGCAACAAGAAAAAAAAGAGTTTATGCAAGAACTTTCTTCTCTAGAATAAAGCAGGAGACAAATGGGAAAGGATGAAAATATCCAGGTGTAAAATTAATTAAGCTAAATCAGTTTTGAAGAAGAGACATTTGGAGGACTCACATTACCTGACTGCAGACTTACTATGAAGCTACAGGTATCAAGACAGCATGGTATATATGCCCAAATGATTTTGATAAAGGTACAAAAGCAATTCAATGGAGGAAGGGTAATAGTCTCTTCAACAAATGAAGTTGGTGCAATTTGCAAAGAAAATGAAGTTTGCCCTAAACTGCATACCTTATACAAAAATTAATTGAAAATATATCATAAGCTTAGATGTAAGATGTAAAACTATAAAACTTTTAGGAAAAAAAAATCTTGGGGAAAAAAAAAAACCTGGGCTAGGCAATAAATTCTTGGCCTTCACCCCAAAAGCACAATCCTAAAAGGAAAAAGTTGATATATTGGACTTCATCAAAATTAAAAAACTTTTGCCCTGCAAAGAATTTAAGAGGAAGAAATTATTGGGAGAAATTACTTGCAAATAATTTATCTAGACCAATATAGAATATACTGTATGAAGTCAAGAGTGAAATATAAACAATCCAATTAGTAAATGAGCAGAAGACATGAATAGACATAGCACTAAAGAGGAAATGTGGATGGCAAGCAAGCACAAGAAAAGATGTTGAATCTTATTAGCAATCGGGGGATGCAAATTAAAACCACAAGGAATTTTGACTATGAGAACAGCTAAAGAAAAAATACTGAAAATGGGGACTTCCCTGGCAATTCAGGGTTGAGACTCTGCCTCTCAATGCTGGGGGCAGGGGTTTGATCCCTAGCTGGGGAACTAAGATGCCACATGCCTCAGTGTGTGGCCAAAATTTTTTGAAAAAATAGTGAAAACACCAGATGCTGCTGAGCATATGAGCTGGATAGAATGCAAAATGGTAAGTCACTCTGAAAACAAAAAAAAAGTTTGGAAACTTCTAATAAACACACACATACTTTAATACCTCAGCAATTATTTTCCTGGACATGTATCCCAAAGAAATGAAAACCTATTTTGGCACAAGATGTTCTTAGTACTTTCATTTGTAATAACACCAAACAGGACAAACTAGATGTCCAGCAGATGAGCATGTGGTTAAACCAACCACACACACCATGGGAACTACCCTGCAATGTAAAGAAATAGACTATTGATACATACAACTTGGATGAACCTCAAGAACATTATGAGGAACGAAAAATGCCAGTATTAAAAGGTCTCCTAATGTATGACTGTATTTGTATAACATTTCCAGTTTTTAAAATGACAAAATTATAGAAGTGAAGAACATATTAATGATTGCCAGGGATAGGGACTGGAGGGCGTATGAGATATAGGTGATTATAAAGGGTAACACAAGAAGTTCCTTTGTGCTCATGGAACAGTTCTGTATCTTGATTGTGGTGTTGATTACATGAATGTCTAAAATGCACTAAAACTATACAGAGCTACTGCTAAGTCACTTCAGTCGTGTCCAACTCTGTGTGACCCCATAGATGGCAGCCCACCAGGCTCCCCTGTCCCTGGGATTCTCCAGGCAAGAACACTGGAGTGGGTTGCCATTTCCTTCTCCAATGCATGAAAGTGAAAAGTGAAACTGAAGTTGCTCAGTCGTGTCCGACTTTTAGCGACCGCATGGACTGCAGCCCACCAAGCTCCTTCGTCCATGGGATTTTCCAGGCAAGAGTACTGGAGTGGGGTGCCATTGCCTTCTCCGATACAGAGCTACAAACACCCACAAATGAATGCATGTAAAACCTGGTGAAACCAAATAAGGTCTATACTCTCGTTAGTAGTATGATACCACTGTCAATATGTTGATTTTGAAGTTGGACTGTAGTTATGTGTAAGATCTTACTGCTGGGGAAAACTGGGACTCTGTGTACTATTTTTGCAACTTCCTGTTAATCTGTGGTTATTGCCAAATAAAAAGTTGTAAATATTAAATAAGGAAAAAACATTTAAAAATTGAAAAGTAAGAAAGTGGCTTCTAAATCTAGAAGTTGGAAAAGAGCAAAATAATCTTAAAGAAAGTGGGTGGAAGGAAGTAGTAGAGTTACTCATAGTAATAGAGATTTGCAAAATGGAAAACAAAAACAATATGAAATATGAAGAAGAATGAAAGCTTCATCTTTGAAAAAACTAAGAGAATGCATTAAATACCAAAATTAGACATTAAGAGGATATAAAGGTCAAGAATGTTAAAATTTTTCTTGAAAAAAAAGGTAAAAAAATATTTTAACAAAATTAATTTAAAAAAAAATCTGGAGCCATCTCTGACTCAGCATCATGGCCGCCCTCAGACCCCTCGTGAAGCCTATGATTGTCAAAAAGAGGACCAAAAAGTTCATTAGGCATCAGTCAGAACAATATGTCAAAATCAAGCGGAACTCGCAGAAGCCCAGAGGCATTGACAACAGGGTGCGCAGAAGATTCAAGGGCCAGATCTTGATGCCCAACATCGGTTACCGGAGCAACAAGAAAACCAAGCACATGCTGCCCAGAAGCTTCCGGAAGTTCCTGGTCCACAACGTCAAGGAGCTTGAGGTGCTGCTGATGTGCAACAAATCTTACTGTGCTGAGATTGCTCACAACGTCTCCTCCAAGAACCACCAGGCCACTGTAGAAAGAGCAGCCCAGCTGGCCATCAGAATCACCAATCCCAATGCCAGACTGCACAGCGAGGAAAATTAATAGACAGCTCGTGTGGACATTTTGTTTGTGGTAATAAAAGCATAAAACCCGACCAAAAAAAAATCTGATTTAAGTTATTACTGTTTAAAAATGTAACAATCTAGAAGAATGGGATGGGGAGAGAGGTGGAAGGGATGTTCATGAGGGAAGCAACATAGGTATCAGTTCAGTTCAGACGCTCAGGCGTGTCCGACTCTTTGTGACCCCATGAACCGCAGCACGCCAGGCCTCCCTGTCCATCACCAACTCCCGGAGTTTCTCAGACTCACGTCCATCGAGTCAGTGATGCCATCCAGCCATCTCATCCTCTGTCGTCCCCTTCTCCTCCTGCCCCCAATCCCTCCCAGCATCAGAGTCTTTTCCAATGAGTCAACTCTACGCATGAGGTGGCCAAAGTACTGGCGTTTCAGCTTCAGCATCATTCCTTCCAAAGAAATCCCAGGGCTGAGCTCCTTCAGAATGGACTGGTTGGATCTCCTTGCAGTCCAAGGGACTCTCAAGAGTCTTCTCCAACACCACAGTGCAAAAGCATCAATTCTTTGGTGCTCAGCTTTCTTCACAGTCCAACTCTCACATCCATACATGACCACAGGAAAAACCATAGCCTTGACTAGCCGGACCTTTGTTGGCAAAGTAATGTCTCTGCTTTTGAATATGCTATCTAGGTTGGTCATAACTTTCCTTCCAAGGAGTAAGCATCTTTTAATTTCATGGCTGCAATCACCATCTGCAGTGATTTTGGAGCCCAGAAAAATAAAGTCTGACACTGTTTCCACTGTTTCCCCATCTATTTCCCATGAAGTGATGGGACCGGATGCCATGATCTTTGTTTTCTGAATGTTGAGCTTGAAGCCAACTTTTTCACTCTCCACTTTCACTTTCATCAAGAGGCTTTTTAGTTCCTCCTCACTTTCTGCCATAAGGGTGGTGTCATCTGCATATCTGAGGTTATTGATATTTGTCCTGGCAATCTTGATTCCAGTTTGTGTTTCTTCCAGTCCAGCATTTTTCATGATGTACTCTGCATATTAGTTAAATAAGCAGGGTGACAATATACAGCCTTGATGTACTCCTTTTCCTATTTGGAACCAGTCTGTTGTTCCATGTCCAGTTCAAACTGTTGCTTCCTGACATGCATACAGATTTCTCAAGAGGCAAGTCAGGTGGTCTGGTATTCCCATCTCTTTCAGAATTTCCCACATAGGTATAGGTATGGCTGATTCATGTTGAAGTTTGACAGAAACCAATACAATACTGTAAAGCAATTATCCTTCAATTAAAAATAAATAAATTCAATTGAAAATGAAATATGTAGTATAAATCAAATAAAAAATATTAGTTGGAGAATGTGTT
This sequence comes from Bubalus kerabau, assembly GCF_029407905.1. Taxonomy (NCBI): domain Eukaryota; kingdom Metazoa; phylum Chordata; class Mammalia; order Artiodactyla; family Bovidae; genus Bubalus; species Bubalus kerabau. Next base: position 97,591,126 of record NC_073627.1, on the reverse strand, counting down.
TTATGTTATATTTACTTTATTATATAGTAAATACATATTGATATGTTAAATATATTTATGCATAGTATACAAGTATAAAATAATCAGATGTTGATAAATTTCATGAAGGATAAAAAGCCTAAAGCAAAAGAGACAATGTGTGACATATATGGCACTCATAAGTGGTACCTTTGTGAAGGTGACATTACTGCAGAGACCTAAATGAAGTGACAGAGTGGGTCAAGCAGACATCTCTAGGCACAACATGAGAGCATTAGAGACAAAGCAAAGAAAAAGCACAAATACTCTTGACAGCGTTAATCCAATGGTCCAGGGACACCATGGAAGCCAGTGTGGTATGAGCTGAGTGATGGAGATGAAAGAAAATGAGGTCAGAGAGGTATAAGCCAGGAAAGTAGCAACAGAACAAGGAACATTAAAATGTGGTCCTTCAGGTCAAGTAAGGAGACCGGTTCCAAAAGGAGGAGGTGACCAATCATCCCATTTAACTCAGAATGCTCCTGACTTTATCACTAACACCCCATATACAGGGAAGCATTCAGTCCCCGAGAAACCAGGACATTGGATACTAACTGATGAACACTGAAAACTGACATTAGAATTGACCAAATGGAAACCTTTTTGACCTTGATAAGAGCCTAATAGTGGGGAAAAGGCTGATTTTCTTATGTGTTCAAGATAATATAAGAGGAAATACCAGGATCAGGTTCATAAAGAATACACATATCTTTCAGAGTTTTTCTATAAAAGGAAATGGAAAATGGGACAGTAGATCAAGGGCTTTGATTTATTTTCTTTTAGTTAAAAATTTGTATCTCCTCTCAACTCTGTCCATACAATGACTTTCTTAATTCATCAGGCATGATATGTATACTACCCTATAACATTCTTTCTGCTGTAGACTGAATGTCTGCTTCCCCTAAAAATTCTTATGTTAAATCCTATCCCCAATGTGATGGTATTTGGATTTGGAGTCTTTGGCAGTTGATTAGATCAAGAGGGTAGAGTTCCTATGGAGAATCAGTGCCCTTATAAGACATCTAAGGGAGCTCCTTTCCTCCTTGTGGGGACTCAGTACAGAGTCCTCTTTAAAAAAGGATCTGCATCTCACTGGACACTGAATATACCAGCATATCAATCTTGAATTCCCTGGCATCTAGAACTGTGGTACTAGGTATAAAGTTCTATTTTACAAGCTGCTCGGACTATGATAGTCTGTCCTAGCAGCTGAAATGTCCTAAGATATGGCCCAAGTAATTCTTATGATTAAGGTATTTAGGGAAACCCACCAATATTTAACATTCCCATTCCAAAATCCTTCTCCTATATTTCTAAATATATGAACCCAACATTTTCCTTGAGGCCCATTTAATATGTTATGTTTTCCATAATATAGATTTTATTATTCTTTTGGTTTATGGGGCCTTTAATGGACCTTGACATACCTCATATTCCTGAACCCATAGTAGATTTTAAATTTCTCCTGGATAGTGACACATTGCTATTTCTTCTAGCTCTGCTGTGTGCTCAGTATATGTTATATGGCTAAATGCTTATTAACTTGTTTAAATTATTTATGCAATTCTAGTATATCTGCAGTGTAACCATGAGGTTTTAGAAACAAAAGAGGTCTTAATTTTAAGAGTAATTTATGAAGATTACTGTGCTCTAGGTGAGCTCATAGATTTATAACATAGCACCTTCTAATGGATATGCCCAGATCCTCCCTACAGTCTTTTGACTAGGTACTGAAACAGGTTTACTATGCTGCTTTAGCTGAAAGATGCTTTGCTGCCAATAACCACTTCATTATTATTTATCTCAGAGTAATAAAAATGAATTATTCTCATTTTTCGGCAGGGATATACGAATAGTCAAGGCACAATTGCAGTGCTTTCTTCTTCTCTTAGAGGTGTAATTTAAATTCTGAGATACTACAAATGAGAAATTAGAATGACTTTTGCTTCATTTATAAAACCTGACAGCTTAATTCCAAACACTTTGGAGATTTAATTAATGAGAAGTGAATCAACCCTTCAACACTAAAAAGAAAATCCATAATTTGGCCTCTTTCTGTAAGCAGAGTGAAATGTCAAAGTATTTTAGGCCAACAGGATTTTTCATAACTTTTATGATGTAAATGTTTCATAATAATGTCAAAACTTCTGCTGCATTAAGCCAGCATGTAACTGATCCAATACAAATTGCCCATGACATTAAATGGTATTGATGTCTTACCAAAGAGATAAACTTGGCTGTGGAAAGCGGGCCAAGCCCTCTAAGCAGTTAAATAAAGATATTTGGGGTATCAAGTGGCCAAGCTACTAACCACTCCAGGAATCGCTTGCCTGTAGCAGCAGCTCAGAGGTGTGCCTGCTTAACCTGAAGTCACAGGAGTAGAAGGATCTAAATTGGAACTGACAGTCAGGTTTTGTATGGTAATTCTCTATTTGCACCAGTTTTTATTTTTACTCAGCCTTTAGCCATCTACAGTGAATTCATTAAAAGCACTAGAAGCTGCAAATTCTGTAGGACTAAATGCCTGGCCTAGACAGCAAATGCAAATGTTGACAAATGTGATCTCCCCAGGTCACTACATTCATGCCACTTTCCAGAGGCTATGTATTTTTCCTTCAATGATCAGGACAGATTACTGGCTACAAATAATTTGATAATAGCTCACATTATAATCCTGTGTACATGTATCTGCAATTATAGAAGATTTTGATAGATATCACAAAGCCTTTAGTTTATGAATCATGGTAACTTTTTCTATAATTACTTATTAACGGAGTACAAAAAACTAAGACAAGTTAGAAACATGAAGAATGAGAATATTTTGTTATAAGTGTCAAAAGGAATACAAACACTTTGCCAAGGTAAGATAATACTGAAAATAACTTTTCAAATAAATAAAAAGGCGTCAAAAGCTAAAATGCAATAGAAAGATTAGGCGTACTGCATAGTGCTTAAAGGGCTTCCCAGGTGGCACTAGTGGTAAAGAACCTGCCTCTCATTGCAGGAGATAGAAGAGACAAATGTTCAACCCCTGGGTTGGAGGAGGAGGGCGTGGCAACCCACTCCAGTATTCTTACCTGGAGAATCCCATGGACAGAGGAGTCTAATGGGCTACAGCCCTTGGGGTAGCAAAGAGCTGGACACAAATGAAGCGACTTAGCACTCAAACACACACATAGTGCTTAAAAGGGAAATAAAAGGAAGGATAGAAATGATGGTAACTTTTATTCCAACTAAAAAATTGGAATGTTTTTTATGGTTATATAGAATTAGTTCAACACTGAATTAGTTAACGTAGGTAGCGAATTGTCCATCTCTGGAAATATTTAAGCGAAGCATATGGGGTTCAAGTAGTGGTTTTCAATCTTGCTTTGAATAAGCCCCCTGTTAAAAATACCTTTGACACTATCCTTAACAAATACATGCAGGCTTTAGGAAACAATATTTATCTCTGATACTAATATACTTCAATATTTTCTAGACTATACAGGCATTGAATGTATGTGATTAATACCTGATATATTCTAATTTTCTATTCTATATTCAAAATAAAAACTAGTGTATGACCCTGAAGATTAATTTTTGCATGTCATTAATGTTTTACAATGCACACTTTGAAAACCATAAATAAATATCCCCTTAAATCTCTTTCAATCTTATAATTGTATTAAAATAAAACATTAGTACACAACAAAATGACTGGAGGTAGGGGAACCTTCACACATCTATTGCTTGGATAAACTAAATCTGACTTATAAATGACTCATATAGCTGAGAAGAGGTTTCTTCCCAGTTATATAGTAAAAGTCTTATTGTTCAGTCACTGAGTTTTTTCCAACTCTTTTGCAACCCCATGGACTATAGCCCGCCAGCCTCCTCTGTCCATGGGATTGTGTCTTAGTCTATTTAGGCTGCTATTATAAAGTTGGTTAGCTTATAAACATCAGAATTTATTCCTCACTGTTCTAGAAGCTGGAAAGTCAAAGATAAAGGCAGCAGTCTGGTCACATTTCACTGAAGGCCCCCCTCCTGATTTGTAACCAGCAACTTCTCCGTGTGTTCTCATATGATGTGAGGGTCAAAGGATATCTTTGTGTTTTATAAAGTGCTATTTATATTCCTGAGAGCTCCATTCTCATGAGCATCTCCCAAAGGCCCACCTACTATCATCATATTTGGGGGTGAGGATTTTGATATATAAAGTTGGGGCAACACAAAAATTTAGATCATAGCATCCGGAAATTGAGAAAGGCAAGGGAAGAACCCCAGTCACCAGTGTCAGGGGCGCTGTTGCAGTGCTCATTGCCCAAGATCCTGTGGGTCCGCTTAAGCTGGGCAGCCCCATGAACTCTAAACTGAAAATAAACAACGGATCTTTGATTTCAGTGTTCCTGGTCATAGGTCTGTGTGTCTAGCTCCACCCACAAGAAAAGCTGAAGATCTCAGTACTTTGTGGAACACTTATCACTGGCCTGGAGAAGGGCATGGCTACCCACCCCAGTATTCTTACCTGGAGAATTCCATGGACAGAAGAGTCTGGTGGGCTACAGTCCATGTAGTCACAAAAAGTCTGACATGACTGAGCGACTATCACTTTCACTTTCACTTAATACTGACCATCACAATATTGGCTACTAACTCTAATCTGTATATTACAGTAAAAGTATAATCAAAATAAAATGGTAGAGAAATGTGGAGAAATGTGTCAACCCATTACTCTGTTTTTCATATATAACTTTACAATGTGCTTTTTGAAGTGTTACATGTGGTCCAACCTGTCTTCACTGTATTTACTCTAAGCCAGTTTGGGTAAAATTATATAAATAAAAGTGGCAGAGGTATAGTATAAAAAGTTGATATCAAAAATGGGAGAGTCCTGATTTAAATCCCCATGTATTCTTCCTTAATGTACCTCAGTTCAGTTCAGTAGCTCAGCCACGTCCGACTCTTTGTGACCCCATGGACTGCAGCGTACCACTCTTCCCTGTCCATCACCAACACCTGGAGCTTGCTCAAACTCATGTCCATCAAGTCGGTGCTGCCATCCAACCATCTCGTCCTTTATCATCCCCTTCCCATCCTGCCTTCAATCTTTCCCAGCATCAGGGTCTTTTCCAATGAGTCAGTTCTTCACATCAGGTGGCCAAAGTATTAGAACTTCAGAAAAGAAAAGAGGTGCATCATAATTGCTACAGAAAAACACATATGATGATGCCGGTGGACACATCACCAGGGAATACTGAGATGTATCTGAAGGGTATGTGAGGGAACAATTCAGACACTATTCATTCAATAAACATTTACAAACCACCCAGCATGTGTAAGGTACTATGATTAATACTGAGATAGTAAACAAGAGACATAAATCCTGTTATCATAGATATTATTATTAATTAGGGGAGCTATATAATAAATAAATGCATCAGTTCAGTTCAGTCCAGTTGCTCAGTCATGTCTGATTCTTTGCGACCCCATGGACTGTAGCATGCCAGTATTCCCTGTCCATCACCAACTCCCAGAGCCTACTCAAACTCATGTCCTTTGCATCAGTGATGCCACCCAACCATCTTATCCTCTGTCCTCCCTTTCTCCTCCTGCTCTCAATCTTTCCCATCATCAGGATTTTTTCCAATGAGTCAGTTCTTTGTATCAGGTGGCCAAAGGATTGAAGTTTCAGCATCAGTCCTTCCAATGAATATTCAGGACTGATTTCCTTTAGGATTGACTGGTTTGATCTCCTTGCAGTCCCAGGGACTCTTAAGAGTCTTCTCCAACACTACAGTTCAAAAGCATCAAAACCACAGCCTTGACTAGATGGACCTTTGTTGGCAAAGTAATGTCTCTGCTTTTTAATATGCTGTCTAGTTTTGTCATAGCTTTTCTTCCAAGGAGCAAGTGTCTTTTAATTTCAAGACTGCAGTCACCATCTGCAGTGATTTGGGAACCCAAGAAAATAGTCTGTCACTGTTTCCAGCATTTCCCCATCTATTTGCCAGGGAGTGATGGAACTAGATGCCATGATCTTAGTTTTTTGAATGCTGAATTTTAACCCAGCAATATCACTCTCCTCCTTCACTTTCATCAAGAGGCTCTTTAGTTCCTCTTCACTTTCTGCCATTAGAGTGGTGTCATCTGCATATCTGAGGTCACTGATATTTTTCCCAACAATCTTTTTTTTTTTTTTTAATGTTTACTTTTTTATTTTTCCCAACAATCTTGATTCCAGCTTGTGCTTCATCCAGTCTGGCATTTGGCATGATGTACTCTGCATATAAGTTAAATTAGCAAGGTGACAATATTCAGCCCTGACATACTCCTTTCCCAATTTGGAACCAGTCTGCTGTCACATGTCTGGTTCTGTTTGTTCTTAACTTACATACAGATTTCTCAGGAGACAGGTAAGGTGGTCTGATATGCCCATCTCTGTAAGAATTTTCCACAGTTTGTTGTGATTCACACAATCAAAGGATTTAGCATAGTCAATAAAGCAGAAGTAGATGCTTTTCTGGAATTCTTTTGCTTTTTCTAGGATCCAACGGATGTTGGCAATATAATCTCTGGTTCCTTTGCCTTTTCTAAATCCATCTTGAACATCTGGAAGCTCTTGGTTCACATACTGTTGAAGCCTAGCTAGGAACATTTTGAGCATTACTTTGCTAGGATACCTAAAAGTCATTTTCACATCTGTAAATTGGGCCTTAAACTTGTGGAGTTACAGTGAAGGTTAAGCCACAAAAAGAATGCTTAGAAGGAGTCAGAGCCAAGCAGTAGGAGCTCATGGAAATATGAAAACAAAATGTCATATAGTCCCGTATGGAATCCTGGAACAGTTGAAGGACATTAGGTAAAAAGTAAGGAAATCTAAATAGAAGTTAGACTTTAGTTAATAATGATATACCAATATAGGTAAATGAATTTTAACAATTTAATTTAAGATTTCTAATTTAAGATTTCTTAAATAGAGCAAACTGGGTGTAGAGTATGGAAACTCGTTGAACTATCTTTGCAGTGTTCTTGCAAACATAAAACTATTCTAAAATTTAAAGTTTATTGAAAAGAATGCCTAGAACAAATCGCAAAATTATTTAATATCCATATATATATATAAAGCTTGTGAATATATGTATGTATATATGCATAAGTATGTATGTAGATGATGGGCTTCCCAGATGGCTCATGTGGTAAAGAATCTGTCTGCCAGTACAGCAGATACATATGTGGGTTTGATTCCTGGTTTAGGAAAATTCTGGAAAATTCCATGGATAGAGAAGCCTGGCGGGCTGTAGTCCATGGAGTAGCAAAGAGTAGGACATGACTAATGTCAACTGAACCCTACTACTATTATATATGTAGATATATACATTATACATATATGCATACTTACAAGTATTTGATTAAATACATATGTGTACACACATATTGTAGCAAATACTCATAAATGTATACATATATATAATGAACTTATATATACATATGTATACATAGGAGATACTGGATTTCTAAAAAGATTTCTCCTCAACTTTTGAAAGTTCTCAAAATTTTGAGAGTTACATAAAATAAGATAGAATTAAGAGACATTAATTTTTTTTCTTTAGTTTTCATTTGTAAATTTCATAACAGATTCAGTTAGGGTTTCCTTGAGTTTCTATTTCTTCACTAATTAAGCAGATATAGTCTACATAAATCTATATTAGAGCAATGACTAAACCATCTTCTGAGTATGGGAGCTAGGTTGCACTCTAATGAGGGTATAGTGTTACTTAAGAGCGGACCAAAGGACTTAACTGAAAGGCCAATAGTCATAACCAGCTTAATTGGCTATTAGTAGGTTTACCCTGTTGTTGTTAGTTTGGAATTCTCCATGCTTATGCAACAGTTACCATTTGACATTAAAGCTAATTTTATTTCACATTTTCTTAGGCCTCAAATTATTATTTTCAACCATTAGGCTTGCATTTACTGACATAATTAAGGTAGATAAATTCACAATGTTGGAATCATTTTAAAATGTTCATTTAATAATACAGCCTAACATCTGTTTCCTAAGATCAAAACACCAAAAAATACAAACTAGGTTCTCCCCATTCACCCTGCCTCTCCCAAAACATGTGGCTAACAGGTGCCGTATTATCAGGAACACGTACCTTGGAATTAGACTGAGGTGTGATACTGGTCCTGCCACACTATTTGTGTGGGCTTTGATGTTTCAAACCTAAAAATAAGCAATGATATAAAATCTTAGATCTCTGAAAAGGATTAAAAACTCTCTGAGATAATAGGGCCATCAGCCCAGGTCCCTCTCTAACCTTTACCAACACTTTCTTATAACATTCCATGACTGCATTCCACTCCATATTTTTTCTCCAGTCTCTCAGTTTCCTCTTCACTTTTATTCAAAATATTATTTATTTTCTAGACTTTTGTAATCATCTCCCTAGTCCTCCATCTTGCCTAAAATTCAAATTTGTACTAACATCAAAGCTAAATTTCTTTCTCCTCCAATCAACTTCATTTGCTGATTAAATATTTAGCTTACAAGTTAATTGCTTAATGTAACTAGTGATAACTATAATCAGCAAATATCAGAAACTATCTGATTTGAAAATAAATTTATCTGAGTTTATTTTGCTTTATCGTTTTGGGGAGCCTTCATTTTATCTCATGGTGTATTAAAGAGCAGAATTGTACTGACTGAGAGGCATTAGGATGGGCATGTACACTTGCACATTTATTTTTCATGGAAATTAACCTCATGACTACCTTCTTTTAATATTTTTTGTGTGAATTTTGAAGATCACTAGGCTTAACACTTTACAAACATGTGGTTTGGAGATTCTCCACCTGGAGTAATATTGTACGTTTCACTATGAATCCTTATGGTGTCTATAGTTATGTAATATTGCATGGTAATGTAACATTTCACCTACATAGACAAAAACACAGCCTTCACTACAGAAATAAGTATGTAAAGGAAAGAAGTATATTTTAAAAGTTAATGCAGCAGAATTGCCAGTTATGAAATTAACTGTTTTCTCAACTGTAGTCTAGTCATGAAAGAATGTCAGATACCACCTGAAGAGGGGACATGAGGCTTTTCATTTTGAAGACAGAGATTTTACTAACTTCTAGAAGAGAGTTAAGTGGACTTTATTTGCCAAAGATTAGGCTCTTAGAATAATTAACTGGATTGTGTGAGAAGGGAAGGAAAAAAGGTGTAAGCTTTGAGAAATAAAAGGAGAGGATTTTAATTTCAGGTATTTTCTTTGAAAATGGGAATGAGAATGGAGCTGCAAGTTCCTCTGAGTGGTAAAAGACGGAAGTCAGTTTAGATGTGATGCTCTGAATATGATGAATAGGACTAGGCTTGTGATACCTGGTAAAACTGCCATCTAAACACACAACCTTCCACTCACAGTGAACATCTCCATGGCTCAGTGTGGTGGTAGAGGTGAACAGACATGTCCAAACCATGGTGAGAATTTGCATCCAATACAGGTTGAAATACACAGTATTCATACAGCCATATAACTATTGCAGAAGAAGCAAAACTACTGACAACCCTGGTCCCTTCCCAATTTTTCTAGAACCCTAAGAGCCTGGGAATGTTGAATGTCCTTTGTGTGTCAGAAGAGCCACCATAATGTCTGATATTTATATATATATAATCATGGCTTATTGATTGGTATTTAGGCCACATGTGACATGATTTTGAGTATTAAAGAAATACAATACTTCTTGCCTTTGAGTGTTAAAGTGTAATTCATATTTGCTTCGTAAATTTGGTATTTTGTTTTTAGTTTGTTAAAATTTTTTATTATGTCTTTGTCAGGTTCATACATCTTACATGTTCAGTATAAAACTTCTTGAATATGTTTCACAGAAGAAACTGATTATCTTAGCTCTGTCTAGATATAGGATTGTTCTGATTGCTACATATTTTTTGTATGTGAATCTTTTCACAATCTAAAGCTTTTCTTACTCTTGAGTTAGGGTACATAAAACTATTCAATAAAACATATGGATTCTATTGGATAAAATACGGCATTAGAATAAGCTATCATATAGTTGTACTTGTTTTAATAAAATCATATTTTACCCTATTTAAAAGCTGTGCCAAATAAGTAAATTTCTAAATTAGGATAATTTTTTAAAAATATATCATAGAAAGTTTACAGAAAATGATTTAGACATAATGTTTTTATTTCCTAATCATTTATTTCATAATCATTTGGAGCCCTCTTTTTCTGTGTACCCTTAAAATCAGTTTGCCTGTGGAAAATCTGGATCAATTTGCAAGATATATACATGAATACAAGTGCCAAAAAGAAAATTAAAGAGAGATGATGAATTAGAATATTAGGATAAATAGTTAGATGAAATAGCATATTAAAGTATGTTCTATTCAAGAGAAGGCAGGAAAGTTGTGGAGCTGAACAACTGAACAGCTATCTTAGACAGGGGAGATCATTTCAAGATAAGACCATCACATCCTCTGCCCATGGAACATTACAAGCAATCATAAGTAGTTGGCATTCCAGGAAGACTGCTGCTGCTGCTGCTGCTGCTGTGTTGCTTCAGTCGTGCCTGACTCTGTGTGACCCCATAGATGGCAGCCCACCAGGCTCCCCTGGCCCTGGGATTCTCCAGGCAAGAACACTGGAGTGGGTTGCCATTTCCTTCTCCAATGCATGAAAGTGAACAGTGAAAGTGAAGTTTCTCAGTCTTGTCTGACTTTTAGCAACCTCATGGACTGCATCCCACCAGGCTTCTCCATCCATGGGATTTCCCAGGCAAGAGCACTGGAGTAGGGTACCATTGCCTTCTCCCCAGGAAGACTGAGCCCTGCCCTAATCACCACATGGGTGGAACATTAACCCAACAGTAACCAGAGGGAACAAGAAAAGAAGCCCAGTTTCTCTCCCCCTGCACAAACTCCCTCTTGGTCTCACTCCCTGCTCCCTTACAATGTACTCAATATAACTTGCTTTCTACTCTTCCAACTCACAAATTCTTTTTTTTTTTTTCTAATTTATTTGTTTATTTTAATTGGAGCCTAATTACTTTACAATATTGTCGTGGGTTTTGCCATACACTGACATGAATAAGTCATGGGTAAATTCTTTTGCCTCCAGTGTTGCTGACCTCATCAATGGTACTCTGGCAACACTGAGAATACAATCAACAAAAAACATATAAGACAACAGAACATAAGTAGTGAGGAGGTACACTTAAATCCATCCATGCTGATATTTACAGTAAATTAACAATGCTTTCAAAAGCCAAATCCAAATAATAGTAATGGATAACCAAAATGGATAAAGTAAGGCTATGGTTTTTCCAGTGGTCATGTATGGATGCAAGAGTTGGACTGTGAAGAAAGCTGAGCTCTAAGAATTGATGCTTTTGAACTGTGGTGTTGGAGAAGACTCTTGAGAGTCCCTTGGACTGCAAGGAGATCCAACCAGTCCATTCTGAAGGAGATCAGCCCTGGGATTTCTTTGGAAGGAATGATGCTAAAGCTGAAACTCCAGTACTTTGGCCACCTCATGCAAAGAGTTGACTCATTGAAAAAGACTCTGATGCTGGGAGGGATTGGGGGCAGGAGGAGAAGGGGACGACAGAGGATGAGATGGCTGGATGGCATCACCAACTCGATGGATGTGAGTTTGAGTGAACTCCGGGAGATGGTGATGGACAGGGAGGCCTGGCGTGCTGCGATTCATGGGGTTGCAAAGAGTCGGACACGACTGAGCAACTGAACTGAACTGATGACTCAAAGAAAATCAAAATGGATAAAGTATGACTCAAGAGTACTATGTCTATATATATATATATATATATATATATATATATATATGTTAAAAATTAAAGGATGGATGGCAGAAGAAACTACATGCAAAACTGGGGTAAGAAAGCTGGGGTAACAGTATAAATATCAGAATTAATAAATATGGGGAAAGAACAAATTACCACTAAAAGGGATCTGGGACCAATTTTTAATGGCAAGTTGAGAGAAGTTTTTCCCACACAATTTCCCACCAAGCAATTCTGCAGACACCAGTTGTGTGTCCTACAATTAAACTCATAATGTTCTGACATTATGCATCTAGTCCATGTGTGTGTGTTAAGTCGCTTCCATCCTGTCCGACTCTGCAATCCTATGGACTGTAGCCCACCAGGCTCTTCTGTCCATAGGATTCTCCAGGCAAGAATATTGGGGTGGGTTGCCTTTTCCTCCTCCAGGGATTCTTCCTGACTTAGGGACTGAACCCATGTCTCTTATATCTCTTGTACTGGCAGGCAGGTCTTTACCACTAGAGCCATCTGGGAAGACTTTTATGTACCCAGATCAGATCAGTCGCTCAGTCATGTCTGACTCTTTGCGATCCCATGAATCACAGCACACCGGGCCTCCCTGTCCATCACCCACTCCTGGAGTTCACTCAGACTCACGTCCATCAAGTCAGTGATGCCATCCAGCCCTCTCATCCTCTGTCGTCCCCTTCTCCTCCTGCCCCCAATCCGTCCCAGCATCAGAGTCTTTTCCAATGAGTCAACTCTTCGCATGAGGTGGCCAAAGTACTGGAGTTTCAGCTTTAGCATCATTCCTTCCGAAGAAATCCCAGGATTGATCTCCTTTAGAATGGACTGGTTGGATCTCCTTGCAGTAGCATCATATACAACAAGTTAAGGACTCTGTCCTACAAAATGCACTTCACCTCCTTCAGATGACAATCACAAGCCCAGATTATCACCTGTACTTTGGACCAACCAGCTATTGATTGGAGGACCCCTGCCTTGGGTTCAATTGTTAGAGGTGTTCACAGAACTCAAAGAAAACAGTTTACTTAGTAGATTACTGGCTTATTATAAAAGAATATTATTCGGAAACAACCAGATTTAAAAAATGAATAGAGCAAAGTGTGCGGGAAAGGGTGTAGTTTCCAGGCTGTCTTAGAGCAGACCACCTCCCTGACTCTCCATCAACATGGAAACTCACTGAACTCTCTCCACTTGGGGATTTTTAATGCAAGATTTATTACATAGACACAGTTGATTAAATCTTGGTCACTGGTTATTGAATTCAGTCTTAAGACCCTCTCCCTTCCCAGGAGGTTCAAGGGGTGGGGCTGAAAATTCTAACCTTCTAATCATAAGGTTGGATCCTCTGGAAACTGGTACCCCAACATTATAGGGCTTCTAAAAGTCACCTCATTAACATAAATTCAGTTGTGGTTAAAAGGGACTTTTATGAATAACAAGACTCACTTCCTCTTTATAGCTCTGAAGCAATATCAGGAAACTGAGGATAAAAGGCTGAATATTATATAACACAGGTGTTCCTTGCTCTTACCTCTCAGGAAATTCCAAGGATTTGGGGATGTTTATGTCAGAAATGGGAAGACCAAATATATATTTCTTATTATAAATCACAATATCACAACCATGGTAAAGAATATTTCATAATGATAAAGGATCGATTCAAAATGAACATATAAAAATCCTAAAAGTATATATGCCCAATAATAGAATTCCAAAATAAATGAGGAGTCAGACCTCTTTCTCTCTTTCTGCCATTTCTCTGTTATCTCTTTATTGGTCTTTCTGTGTCTCTATGGAAAGCAAAACAGATGTATGAATTCCATTTGTTCCTGCATCATATTTTAGTACTAGTGAAAATGATCTCTATTCACTTCCATTAGTACCTGTGTATTTTTACTACAGGTAAGAGTCAAACTGAGTTAGGTCCTGTGGGGTGCCAGGCATGGTGGCCTTTTTCTTGTACCCCATTTTTAGGAGGCAAGACTCCAGCATCTATGACCTTCTCTGAGTTCCAAAGGGCAGATTCCAACAGTTGTTAATCAAGGGAGGAGCAGCCAAGAAATACCTAAAACAAGATAAAGGGATTGAAAGAACTTCACACACCCTAAACTTGTCAGAGTCATCACATCTGAACAGATAACTTTAAAAAAATACTACCAACCTTTAAGTTGAGAGCTATAAATGAATCAAGGCAAATTGGAAGTGGTCAAACAGGAGATGGCAAGGGTGAATGTCGACATTCTAGGAATCAGCAAACTAAAATGGACTGGAATGGGTTAATTTAACTCAGATGACCATTATATCTACTACTGTGGGCAGGAATCCCTTAGAAGAAATGGAGTAGCCATCATGGTCAACAAAAGAGTCTGAAATGCAGTACTTGGATGCAATCTCAAAAATGACAGAATGATCTCTGTTCATTTCCAAGGGAAACCATTCAATATCACAGTAATCCAAGTGTATGCTGCAACCAGTAATGCTGAAGAAGCTGAAGTTGAACGGTTCTATGAAGACCTACAAGACCTTTTAGAACTAACACCCAAAAAAGATGTCCTTTTCATTATAGGGGACTGGAATGCAAAAGTAGGAAGTCAAGAAACACCTGGAGTAACAGGCAAATTTGGCCTTGGAATACAGAATGAAGCAGGGCAAAGACTGATAGAGTTTTGCCAAGAGAACGCACTGGTCATAACAAACAACCTCTTCCAACAACACAAGAGAAGACACTATACATGGACATCACCAGATGGTCAACACCGAAATCAGATTGATTATATTTTTGCAGTCAAAGATGGAGAAGCTCTATACAGTCAGCAAAAACAAGACCAGGAGCTGACTGTGACTCAGACCATGAACTCCTAATTGCAAATTTCAGACTTAAATTGAAGAAAGTAGGGAAAACCACTAGACCATTCAGGTATGACCTAAATCAAATCCCTTATGATTATACAGTGGAAGTGAGAAATAGATTTGAGGGCCTAGATCTGATAGGGTGCTTGATGAACTATGGAATGAGGTTCATAACATTGTACAGGAGACAGGGATCAAGACCATTCCCATAGAAAAGAAAGGCAAAAAAGCCAAATGGCTGTCCGGGGAGGCCTTACAAATAGCTGTGAAAAGAAGAGAAGTGAAAAGCAAAGGAGAAAAGGAAAGATATAAGCATCTGAATGCAGAGTTCCAAAGAATAGCAAGAAGCGATAAGAAAGCCTTCTTCAGCGATCAATGCAAAGAAATAGAGGAAAACAACAGAATGGCAAAGACTAGGGATCTCTTCAAGAAAATCAGAGATACCAAAGGAACATTTCACGCAAAGATGAGCTCGATAAAGGACAGAAATGGTATGGACCTAATATGAGCAGAAGATATTAAGAAGAGATGGCAAGAATATACAGAAGAACTGTACAAAAAAGATCTTCATGACCCAGATAATCACGATGGTATGATCACTGACCTAGAGCCAGACATCCTGGAATGTGAAGTCAAGGGGGCCTTAGAAAGCATCACTAAGAACAAAGCTAGTGGAGGTGATCGAATTCCAGTTGAGCTATTTCAAATCCTGGAAGATGATGCTGTGAAAGTGCTGCACTCAATATGCCAGCAAATTTGGAAAACTCAGCAGTGGCCACAGGACTGGAAAAGTCAGTTTTCATTCCAATCCCAAAGAAAGGCAATGCCAAAGAACGCTCAAACTACTGCACAATTGCACTCATCTCACACGCTAGTAAAGTCATGCTCAAAATTCTGCAAGCCAGGCTTCAGCAATATGTGAACCATGAACTTCCTGATGTTCAAACTGGTTTTAGAAAAGGCAGAGGAACCAGAGATCAAATTGCCAACATCCGCTGGATCATAGAAAAAGAAAGAGAGTTCTAGAAAAACATCTATTTCTGCTTTATTGATCATGCCAAAGCCTTTGACTGTGTGGATCACAATAAACTGTGGAAAATTCTTCAAGAGATGGAACACCAGACCACATGATCTGCCTCTTGAGAAATCTGTATGCAGGTCAGGAAGCAATAGTTAGAACTGGACATGGAACAACAGACTTGTTCCAAATAGGAAAAGGAGTTCGTCAAGGCTTTATATTGTCACCCTGTTTATTTAACTTATATGCAGAGTACATCATGAGAAACGCTGGACTGGAAGAAACACAAATTGGAATCAAGATTGCTGGGAGAAATATCAATAACCTCAGATATGCAGATGACACCACCCTTATGGCAGAAAGTGAAGAGGAACTCAAAAGCCTCTTGATGAAAGTGAAAGTGGAGAGTGAAAAAGTTGGCTTAAAGCTCAACATTCAGAAAACAAAGATCATGGCATCCGATCCCATCACTTCATGGGAAATAGATGGGGAAACAGTGGAAACAGTATCAGACATTATTTTTGGGGGGCTCCAAAATCACTACAGATGGTGACTGCAGCCATGAAATTAAAAGACGCTTACTCCTTGGAAGGAAAGTTATGACCAACCTAGATAGCATATTCAAAAGCAGAGACATTACTTTGCCAACACAGGTTCGTCTAGTCAACGCTATGGTTTTTCCTGTGGTCATGTATGGATGTGAGAGTTGGACTGTGAAGAAAGCTGAACACCAAAGAATTGATGCTTTTGAAGTGTGGTGTTGGAGAAGACTCTTGAGAGTCCCTTGGACTGCAAGGAGATCCAACCAGTCCATTCTGAAGGAGATCAGCCCTGGGATTTCTTTGGAAGGAATGCTGCTAAAGCTGAAACTCCAGTACTTTGGCCACCTCATGTGAAGAGTTGACTAATTGGAAAAGTCAACTCCCAGTCAAATGATGCTGGGAGGGATTGGGGGCAGGAGGAAAAGGGGAAGACAGAGGATGAGATGGCTGGATGACATCACTGACTCGATGGACGTGAGTCTTGGTGAACTCCGGGAGTTGGTGATGGACAGGGAGGCGTGGCTTGCTGCGATTCATGGGGTCACAAAGAGTCGGACACAACTGAGCGACTGATCCTATCTGATCTGATCTGATTGTGATCCACACAGACAAAGGCTTTGGCATAGTCAATAAAGCAGAAATAGATGTTTTTCTGGAACTCTCTTGCTTTTTCGATGATTTAGTGAATGTTGGCCATTTGATCTCTGGTTCCTCTGCCTTTTCTAAAACCAGCTTGAACATCAGGAAGTTCACAGTTCGTGTATTGCTGAAGCCTGGCTTGGAGAATTTTGAGCATTACGTTACTAGCATGTGAGATGAGTGCAATTGTGCAGTAGTTTGATCATTCCTTGGCATTGCCTTTCTTTGGGATTGGAATGAAAGCTGACATTTTCCAGTCCTGTGGCCACTGCTGAGTTTTCCAAATTTGCTGGCATATTGAGTGCAGCACTTTCACAGCATCATGTTTCAGGATTTGAAATAGCTCGACTGGAATTCCATCACCTCCACTAGTTTTGTTCATAGTGATGCTTTCTAAGGCCCACTTGACTTCACATTCCAGGATGTCTGGCTCTAGGTCAGTGATCACACCTTCGTAATTATCTGGGTCATGAAGATCTTTTTTGTACAGTTCTGTGTATTCTTGCCACTTCTTCTTAATATCTTCTGCTTCTGTTAGGTCCATACCATTTCTGTCCTTTATCGAGCCCATTCAGGTATGACCTAAATCAAATTCCTTATGATTATACAGTGGAAGTGACAAATACATTTAACAGACTAGATCTGATATAGAGAGTGCCTGATGAACTATGGACGGAGGTTCATGACATGGTACAGGAGACAGGGATCAAGACCATCCCCAAGAAAAATGCAAAAAAACAAAATGGCTGACTTAGAAGGCCTTACAAATAGCTGTGAAAATAAGAGAATCGATCAGCAAAGGAGTAAAGGAAAGATATAAGCATCAGAATGCAGAGTTCCAAAGAATACCAAGAAGAGATAAGAAAGCCTTCCTCAGCGATCAATGCAAAGAAATAGAGGAAACAACAGAATGGGAAAGACTAGACATCTCTTCAAGAAAATTAGAGATACAAAGGGAACATTTCATGTAAAGATGGGCTCGATAAAGGACAGAAATTGTATGGACCTAACAGAAGCAGAAGATATTAAGAGGTGGCAGGAATACACAGAAGAACTGTACAAAGAAGATCTTTACGACCAAGATAATCACGATGGTGGTATCACTCACCTAGAGACAGACATCCTGGAATGTGAAGTCAAGTGGGCCTTAGAAAGCATCACTATGAACAAAGCTAGTGGAGGTGATCGAATTCCAGTCAAGCTATTTCAAATCCTTAAACATGATGCTATGAGAGTGCTGCACTCAATATGCCAGCAAATTTGGAAAACTCAGCAGTGGCCACAGGACTGGAAAAGGTCAGTTTTCATTCCAATCCCAAAGAAAGGCAATGCCAAAGAATGCTCAAAACCACACAATTGCACTCATCTTACACGCTAGTAAAGTAATGCTCAAAATTCTCCAAACCAGGCCTCAGCAATATGTGAACCATGAACTTCCAGATGTTCAAGCTGGTTTTAGAAAAAGTAGAGGAACCAGAGATCAAATTGCCAACATCCGCTGGATCATGGAAAAACCAAGAGAGTTCCAGAAAAACATCTATTTCTGCTTTATTGACTATGCCAAAGCCTTTGACTGTGTGGATCACAATAAACTGTGGAAAATTCTTCAAGAGATGGGAATGCTGGACCACCTGACCTGCCTCTTGAGAAACCTAAATGCAGGTCAGGAGGCAACAGTTGGAATGGACATGGAACAACAAAGTGGTTCCAAATAGGAAAAGGAGTAAGTCAAGGCTGTATATTGTCACCCTGATTATTTAACTTATATGCAGAGTACATCATGAGAAATGCTGGGCTGCAAGAAGCACAAGCTGGAATCAAGATTGTCGGGAGAAATATCAATAACCTCAGATATGCAGATGACACCACCCTTATGGCAGAAAGTGAAGAGGAACTCAAAAGCCTCTTGATGAAAGTGAAAGTGGAGAGTGAAAAAGTTGGCTTAAAGCTCAGCCTTCAGAAAATGAAGATCATGGCATCTGGTCCCATCACTTCATGGGAAATAGATTGGGAAACAGTGGAAACAGTGTCAGACATTATTTTGGGGGGGCTCCAAAATCACTGCAGATGGTGACTGCAGCCATGAAATTAAAAGACGCTTACTCCTTGGAAGGAGAGTTATGACCAACCTAGATAGCATATTGAAAAGCAGAGACATTACTTTGCCAACAAATGTCCGTGTAGTCAAGGCTATGGTTTTTCCTGTGGTCATGTATGGATGTAAGAGTTGGACTGTGAAGAAAGCTGAGCGCCGAAGATTTTATGCTTTTGAACTGTGGTGTTAGACAAGACTCTTGAGAGTCCCTTGGACAGCAAGGAGATCCAACCTGTCCATTCTGAAGATCAGCCCTGGGATTTCTTTGGAAGGAATGATGCTAAAGCTGAAACTCCAGTACTTGGCCACCTCATGCGAAGAGTTGACTCATTGGAAAAGACTCTGATGCTGGGAGGGATTGGGGGCAGGAGGAGAAGGGGACGGCAGAGGATGAGATGGCTGGATGGCATCACTGACTCGATGGACGTGAGTCTGAGTGAACTCCGGGAGTGGGTGATGGACAGGGAGGCCTGGCATGCTCTGATTCATGGGGTCGCAAATAGTCGGACATGACTGAGTGACTGAACTGAACTGACTGATGTTTTATTTGGTGGGAATTTTTAGAATGTTAAGAACAGGAGACAGCATCTCAAGTAACCCAAGAGAGGAAGCAAAGGGAGGAGATGAGTTATATAGAAGCTTTGTAACAAAGGACACATAGTCTGAACATCAAAAGATTACTGCTAATTGAAGAAAACCAGATATCCCAAGTAAAACAATTTAGGACATTTCTATTTATGGGAAGATACAAGAGTCTGGGCTCACTGAAATCATTCCTTTCATGTGTATATCAGCAATCCTGGTAAAGTGTCTTGTGTTTTTCACACCTTAAGTTTCCTTGAGGTTCACCATAGCGGGTGGCTGAGTCTGATGGCTGCCAGATCTTTTTCCTGAGTGCCCTTAAGGGCTCAGGAGTTCACATTGAAGGAATGCAATCTCTGATGACTGTGACATCCTTATTTACTGACATGACAGGAAATACTCCATTTCTCAGAACCACTATTAAAAAAAAATCTCTCATCAAATCCTCTGGGATATGGACAGAATTATTTTTCTGTCGTGTACCCTTTTGTCTGGCAAATAAAGCTATCTTTTTTTACTTCATCCAAAACTGTCTCAAAGATTCAATCTGGCACCAGTGCAGAGAAATGGAGTTTTCAGCATCAAAAGGAAATCAAATTTCCTAAAAAGAGCTTATCTCTTACCTCAAATGCAATCTATATTCATTATTTTCATTTTAGAATATTTGGAATAGCCATGCATTAATGTTTTTCAGCAGACAGATTAGAACTAGCTCATTAGGGCAAGTTTCCTCCACACTCCTCCCATCTATGCCATTATATAATCTAAATATATATTTTTTTCTTTTAAAAATATAATAACAAGAAAACCTCACATTCCAAAACAGTGTAAAATTACTTTTGGAATTCTAAATTTAGGGTAGACATCAGATTGCCTGTAGTTTAAAAGGCTAAGTGGGACTCCATATATTTTTAATCAGAGTAATATGAATTATCACACATGGGACCTTTGATGGCAAGCAGAATCTACTACCCCCACAAAAGCCTCTTCAAGGCAGGTCATATCATTTATTTATTTTTTTTTTTTTATGTTTAAAAATTTATTCAACTTTTATTGAAGGATAATGGCTTTACAGAATTTTGCTGTTTTCTGTCAAACCTCAGTCATAGGTATACATATATTCCCTCCCTTTTGAACCCCCTCCCATTTCCCTCCCCATCCCACCCCTCTAGGATGATACAGAGCCCCTGTTTGAGTTTCCTGAGCCATACAGCAAATTCCTGTTGGCTATCTATCTTACATATGGTAATGTAAGTTTCCATGTTACTCTTTCCATACATCTCACCCTCTCCTCCCTTCTCCCCATGTCCATAAGTCTATTCTCTATGTCTGTTTCTCCATTGTTGCCCTGTAAGTAAATTCTTCAGTACTGTTTTTCTAGATTCCGTATATATGTGTTAGAATGCAGTATTTATCTTTCTCTTTCTGACTCAATTCACTCTGTATAATAGGCTCTAGGTTCATCCACCTCATTAGAACTGACTCAAATGTGTTCCTTTTAAGGCTGAGTAATATTCCATTGTGTATATGTGCCACAACTTCTTTATCCAATAATCTATTGATGGACATCTAGGTTGATTCCATACTCTAGCTATTGTAAATAGTGCTGTGATGAAAAATGGGATACATGTGTCTCTTTCAATTTTGGTTTCCTCAAGGTATATGCCTAGGAGTAGGATTGCTGGGTCATATGGTGGTTTTATTCCTAGTTTTTAAAGGAATCTCCATACCATCTTCCATAGTGGCTGTATCAATTTACGTTCCCACCAACAGTGCAAGAGCATTCCCTTTTCTCCACACCCTCTCCAGCATTTATTGTTCGTAGACTTTGTGATGATGGCCATTCTGACCGGTGTGAGGTGTTATCTCATTGTAGTTTTTTTTTTTTTTTTTTTTTTTTTTAATTTTATTTTATTTTTAAACTTTACATAACTGTATTAGATTTGCCAAATATCAAAATGAATCCGCCACAGGTATACATGTGTAGGTCATATCATTTAAAAAAATTTTTTTTTTAAGAAACAGCAGACGAAGGACATGCTCTGAAAACCTAGTAGGCAGTATTCTTTTGCAAGATACATATACATTTGTAAGGTATATCTCCATTTGTGTCTTTCTTTCTTCAAGCTAGGCTACAACAGTATATGAACCAAGAGCGTCCAGACGTACAAGCTGGATTCAGAAAAGGCAGAGGAGCCAGAGATCAAATTGCCAAGTTCTGTTGAATCATAGGAAAAGCAAGGGAATTTAAAAAAAATATATATATATACATATAATTTTGCTTCATTGAGTATGTAAAGCCTTTGACTGTTCAGTCCAGTCACTCAATTGTGTCCGACTCTTTGTTACCCCATGAACTGCAGCACACCAGGCCTCCCTGTTCATCACCAACTCCTGGAGTTTACCCAAACTAATGTCCATTTAGTCTGTGATGCCATCCAACCATCTCATATTCTGTCATCCCCTTCTCCTCCTGCCCTCAATCTTTCCCAGCATAAGGGTCTTTTCAAATGAGTCAGCTCTTTATATCAGGTGGCCAAAGTATTGGAGTTTCAGCTTCAACATCAGTCCTTCCAATGAACACCCAGGACTGATTTCCTTTGGGAGGGAGTGATTGGATCTCCTCGCAGTCCGAACGACTCTCAAGAGGATTCTCCAACACCACAGTTCAAAAACATCAATTCTTCCATGCTCAGCTTTCTTTATAGTCCAACTCTCACATCCATACATGACTACTGAAAAAACCATAGCCTTTACTAGGTGGACTTTGTTGACAAAGTAATGCCTCTGCTTTTTAATATGCTGTCTAGGTTGGTCATAACTTTCCTTCCAAGGAGTAAGCATCTTTTAATTTCATGGCTGCAATCACCACCTGCAGTGATTTTGGAGCCTAAAAAAATAAAGTCAGCCACTGTTTCCCCATCTATTTCCCATGAAGTGATGGGACCAGATGCCATGATCTTCATTTTCCAAATGTTGAGCTTTAAGCGAACTTTTTTACTCTCCACTTTCACTTTTATCAAGACGCTCTTTAGTCCCTCTTCAGTTTCTGCTATAAGGGTGGTGTCATCTGCATATCCGAGGTTATTGATATTTCTCACAGCAATCTTGATTCCAGCTTGTGCTTCCTCCAGCCCAGCGTTTCTTATGATGTACTCTGCATATAAGTTAAATAAGCAGGGTGACAATATACAGCCTTGGCGTACTCCTTTTCCTATTTGGACCCAGTTTGTTGTTCCATATCCAGTTCTAACTGTTGCTTCCTGACCTGCATACAGGTTTCTCAAGAGGCAGGTCCCACTCTTTCAGAATTTTCCACAGTTCATTGTGATCCTCACAGTCAAAGGCTTTGGCATAGTCAATAAAGCAAAAATAGATGTTTTTCTGGAACTCTCTTGCTGTTTCCTTGATCCAGCGGATGTTGGCAATTTGATCTCTGGTTCCTCTACTTTTTCTAAAACCAGCTTGAACATCTGGAAGTTCATGGTTCACATATTGCTGAAGCCTGGCTTGGAGAATTTTGAGTATTACCTTACCAGTGTGTGAGATGAGTGCACTTGTGTGGTAGTTTGAGCGTTCTTTGGCATTGCCTTTCTTTGGGATTGGAATGAAACTGACCTTTTCCAGTGTTGTGGCCACTGCTGAGTTCTCTAAATTTGCTGGCATATTGAGTGCAGCACTTTCACAGCATCATGTTTCAGGATTTGAAATAGCTCTACTGGAATTCCATAACCTTCACTAGCTTTGTTCGTAGTGATGCTTCCTAAGGCCTACTTGATTTTGCATTCCAGGATGTCTGGCTCTAGGTGAGTGATCATACCATCGTGATTAATTGGGTTGTGAAGATCTTTTTTATACCGTTCTTCTGTGCATTCTTGCCACCTCTTAATATCTTCTGCTTCTGTTAGGTCCATACCATTTCTGTCCTTTATCGAGCCCATCTTTGCATGAAATGTTCCTTTGGTATCTCTAATTTTCTTGAAGAGATCTGTAGTCTTTCCCATTCTGTTGTTTTCCTCTGTTTCTTGGCATTGATCACTGAGGAAGGCTTTCTTTTCTCTCCTTGCTATTCTCTGGAACTCTGCATTCAAATGGCTATATCTTTCCTTTTCTCCTTTGCTTTTCGCTTCTCTTCTTTTCACAGCTATTTGTAAGGCCTCCTCAATGTCATTTTGCCTTTTTGCATTTATTTTTCTTGGGGATAGTCTTGATCCCTGTCTCCTGTACAATGTCACAAACCTCTGTCCATAGATCATCAGGCACTCTATCAGATCTAGTCCCTTAAATCTGTTTGTCACTTCCACTGTATAATCATGAGGGATTTCATTTAGTTCATACCTGAAAGGTCTAGTCATTTCCCCCACTTTCTTCAGGGTCAGTCTGAACTTGGCAATAAGGTATTCATGATCTGAGCCACAGTCAGTTCCTGGTCTTGTTTTTTCGGACTGTATAGAGCTTCTCCATCTTTGTAGACCATGACAAATTTTGATAAATTCTTAAAGATATGGCAATACCAGAGCATTTTACCTGTCTTTTGAGAAATCTGTATGCAGGACAAGAAACAACAGTTAGAACTGTATGTGGAACAATGGACTGGTGCAAAATGGGAAAAGAGTACATGAAGGCTGTTTATTGTCACCCTGTTTATTTAACTTACATGCAGTGTACACATGTGAAATGATGGGCTGGATGACTCACAAGCTGGAATCAAGATTGCTGGGAGAATTATCAACAACCTCAGATATGCAGATGATACCACTCTTATGGCAGAAAGTGAAGAGGAACTAAGCAGTCTCTTCAAGAGGGTGAAAGAGGAGAGTGAAAAAGCTGGCTTAAAACTCAACACTCAAAAAAATAAATTCATGGCATCTGGTCCTATTACCTCATGCAAACAGATGAGGGAAATGTGGAAACAGTGAGACTTTATTTTCTTGAGCTCCTAAACCAAACAGTGACCACAGCAATGAAATTAACCAATGCTTGCTCCTTGGAAGAAAGCTATGACAAACTTAGGCTGAATATTAAAAATCAGAGACATCACTTTGCTTACAAAAGTCCATCTACTCAAAGCTAGGGTTTTTCCAGTAGTCATGTACAGATGTGAGAATTGTACCATCGAGGAGGCTGAGCGCTGAAGAACTGATGCTTTTGCATTGTGTCGGAGAAGACTCTTGAGAGTCCCTTGGTCAGCGAGGAGATCAAATCAGTCAATCCTCAAGGAAATCAATTCTGAATTTTCAATGGAAGGACTGATGCTGAAGCCGAATCTCCAATACTTTGGCCACCTAATGTGAAGAGCCAACTCATTGGAAAAGACCCTGCTGCTGGGAAAGTTTGAGGCCAGGAGGAGAAACAGGTGACAGAGGATGAGATGGTTGGATGGCATCACCAATTCAATGAACATGAGTTTGAGCAACCTCCGGGAGATAGTGAAGGACAGGGAAGCCAGGTTTGCAGCTCATGGGGTCGTAAAGAACTAGACATGACTTAGTGACTGAACAACAAATTTCTTTCTGTACCCTGAGGAGAACTTCTAAATCACTAGAAACTCTTACCAGTGGAGTAGACAAGACTTGAATCTGCATAACAACCATTCCCTTATTTACTGTGTTTTGCCTGATAATTTCCCACAACTGGTTGCAAACACTCCAACAGTTTTCTTTGTCTTTAGTTTAAGAAGGCACTTGCAGTAATGGCTTGAGCCATTAAGGGGAATTAGTTTTCCTTAGTATCTTTCATACAGATAGGCAATATATACATGTTATTAAATTTCTGTTTTTCTCCTGTTAATCTGTCCCTTATTACAGGGTTTCTAAGCCAAAAATTTAGAAGGGTAGAAAGAAAAGTATTTTTCCTTCCCTATACCTCTATCAATGGTACTAACATATCTTTTTGAGGCTTGGGAATCACTGATAACTTGAAACACAATTTTTAAATCTAATATTATTCTTTAAAATCTAATTCATAAATAGCATGTTGTGCTATGGACAAAAATAAAGATATAATAGAACAGAGCCACCCCAGTTCTGCTCTTATTAATTCTATCTCTATTATAAGGGAGATTGAAAATTGCTTTTCAATGTATTTATAGCAATATTCCTCTCATTCTGAGTCAATGAACAAATATATACAAAGACCTGAATTCTAATTTATTGTGTATAAATATTTGTAAACAAGCAAACTTAAATCTCACATTCTATTTTGTAAATATTTATACTATTTACCTTAAAAATATATTTTAAATATCTCAGCTCAAAAAACATCCATGATTTGAGCAAAGCTATGAACTTTTTTTCTAAATTTCCTAAATTAAAACCACAGGCCTTTTGTGTTGATAAATTACGGTCTATAGTTTTTATTTTCACGAATATAAAATCCAACTTCAAAGACTCATGCTTTATCACAAAAGGTTTCCATCCTATTGAGGGATAAGCAGAACACACCGTGCTTATATGTACCTTTTTGGCATGTAGATTATAATGAGGTAACACAATTAAGAACCATAAGACTCAGGAAAATCTTTGAACCTCTCCCTTAACAGCCTCAAAGAATTTAGATAGAGGGAAACCTGTACCAGGAAGATCTGTACAAGGAAGAGAGCTATTCCAGAGATACCTTTTTTATACTGGAAAGATTTATCTGCATGACCTTGAGACAGGAGATAGATGGTCCCCAGGCTGAACAGCCAGAGCTAGTCCCCTGTGGACAGATACCCCAAAGCAGCAGGAGTGAGAGAGGAACAGAGTTCTGCCCAGATAAAAGACCACATATTCCTCATTCTCAAAGTTAAGGAGATCTTCCCACCTATATATGCACAGAAAGGCTCCTTGAAGGTCAAAGGGAGAGCACTCCACTCCATGGGAAGTGATGCCAACCTGCCCATAGGCCTCTTAGCTAGAATCCATCTTTGCTAAGAAATGACTGCACACACAAAGGAAGACTCTAAGATAAAACAAATGCAGACTTAGAGCCAGGCAAAGCAAGATGACTGGCCAAAGGAAACCTGGAAAACATACCCCATAAAAATGATTCAATCTAGGAGGCCACAACTCTCTCTCTGAGCATGCTCATGTATCTATGTGCACATGTAATTTTCCCTAATAAGCAGTTAGCTTCACTATTTTCCATCTGTATGTGGAAATTCCTTTCTACACAGCTGATGGGCCAGGGCCTTGTCACTGGTCCCCAGTGGTCTAGTGGATAGGCTTCATCACTCTCAATGCAGCAGCCTGACTCCAGTGTCTGGCCAGGAACCAAATTCCTGCATCAAGCCACTGCGGGTGGAGGTCACCCGACATCAACCTATCGAACATTTGTCTACCAAATATTTACTCTTATTTTATTTTTCTTATATTGTGGTTTTCATTCTGTCTACTTTCTGATGGATGAGGATAAGAGGCTTGTGGTTTCCCTCTCCTTTGAGAAACCAGATCCCCACCACCTTCTGTTTCACTCAAGTATTTAAGCCTCAACTGCCTGACTAACTTAGAGTCTCATGTTTTTGTGGGGCTTCTGTAAAAATGCAATTTAATGTTTTTTATCCCATTGATCTGTCTTATGTCAGTGTTATTGCTAGGCCAACCAAAGAATATAGAAGGGAAGAAGGAAAACTATGTTCTTTCCTACACTTGGTTGAAGGGTCTAGATTATTCTAATGGGTTTACCGCAGCTGCTAAGTGAGGTCAGTCGTGTCCGACTCTGTGCGACCCCATAGATGGCAGCCCACCAGGCTCCCCTGTCCCTGGGATTCTCCAGGCAAGAACACTGGAGTGGGTTGCCGTTTCCTTCTGCAATGCGTGAAAGTGAAAAGTGAAAGTGAAGCCACTCAGTCGTTTCCGACTCTGTGCGACCCCATAGATGGCAGGCCACCAGGCTCCTCCATCCATGGGAAATTCCAGGCAAGAGTACAGGAGTGGGGTGCCATTGCCTTCTTCGGGTTAACTGCAGATACATATCTCAACTAAAAAAATAAATATGCATTTCATTGTAAGAAGTGGTATCAAAAGATAATGCTTTTTACAGTTGTTATAAATAAGACAACAGTTTCAAAATGGAGTCACTTATGCTAAGCTCCACATAACCAAATCAAGACTTAATTACAATTTTGGCCCATCCATAAAAGTAATATTTTTTCAAAAAATTTAAAAAAAAGTAATATTAAAACAGTCAATAAGGAATCACCTGATTAGAAACAGGTAGGTAAGCCACCAGAGAAACCCTTCCCATTCCCTAAAGGAAAGTGACCTTGCCATAACCAATTCACATTTTTGCCTCGTATTCCTTCCTTGCTCCCACTCCCTTCTGCCTACAAAAGTTTTTCATTTAATTTACTCAGTTGAATTTTTCTTAGCATTGTCAATATCACTGTAAAGATTTCCTTTATTTTATTGAAAATCTAGTACTTTACAGACTATTTCATTTTTCATCCAGAAAAGATTATGAATGTATCATGAGGTAAAGAATTGGACTAGTTTATGTTGATATACTTTAAAAATAGGATTTTCTATGTTGGACAAGGGGTAGAGAGACATAAATTCAAAGATGTTAAGGAACAATCCTAGAATATTGAATTTGGGGGGAAGTACTGTTGTGAACTCATAATGGCATTTTAAAAATCTTTTTTGTTAGCTTTTAAAAGGAAAGAAAGTAGCCAGCCTAGTGACCATGTTGTAGTCTCTAAAATCATTTTCAGCTAAAATAATTCCTTGTTTCTCAGATATGGCTGATTCTAGATCTAAGACAGGAAATACACTAGATAAGCCTGTAGTATCTTACCATGAAGAGATACGAAGTTTTCACAGACTCCTAGCATCATCTAAAATATCAGGAGCCAACTTGAAGATGGTCTTACCAATTCAAAGATAGAAAATCTTGGTTATCAAGAAGAAGAAGAATTGCAATGGATTGAGATAAATCACATTTATTTAAATTCATGAGTTCAAAAGGTTATTAAAGAGAATAATAATAATTGGCCAACATACAATTCTAGAGAAACTAGTCATTATTTTGAAAACTGGAAAGAAATGGTATGAAACACAAGTTTATTTTGTCCTACTGTGCAAATTGTATTTCTGGATAACTAAAAAGAAGGAATTTCTTTTTAGAAGAGCATCCTGGTCTTAAAGAAAAGAAAGAACAGAATTAGAAAGTCACATTTGCAACTGCTGGTGAAATCATGGATTTAGGCAAAGATCACTAAAAGGAAGCAATTAGACATAGAGACCTCCTGATGGAGAAATACAACAGCAACTAACTACAGCGTATTCTTGCCAAAATTCAATCTTAAATTGATCAAACTTCAAGGTCTGAGTACTAATGTACAGAAAATATCTGAGTAGAGGAAGATGTTCAATACAATCTCAAGGCTAGAGTCAATAGAATCCAGATTTGGGATACTGATTAGACAAAAAAAAAATCTGATTGTTTTAAACAGATACATTGTAAGTAAAAGAAAAAAGAGGGATGGAGGATCATTTATTTGATTGTCACTATGTAATACTATAGCCACTTGCTATATGTGGCTATTTAAGTTTAAATTCATTTAAAAATAAATAAATAATTCCATTCCTCATTCACACTAGCACATTTTAAGGGCACAAGTAGCCATAAAAGGCGATCATCAATACAGAACTTTTCCATCATAATAAAAAGTTCTACTCATCAATGCTACCAACTGAAAGAAATTCAGAGCTTTATCAACTAAATATAATGCATAGATGTCATTAGGATCCTATTTCTACAAACTTAAAACACACATAACATTTATGTGACAAGCAGGAAATTTTTTACCACAACCTTATATTTAATTATATTAAGGAATTACTGTTATTTTCAATGTTTTGAAATGAATTGTGGTATGTTTTTAAAAAGTCTTTTCTTTTTAGAGATGAATACACTCGTGTATTTATATATGAAATTGTTTGATATTTTGGGTCTGCTTTAAAATTAATACAATTGGGAAAACTAATTGGGAGTGTTTTGAGGACTTTTTAAAGTAATTACTGGTAATTACTGAATGTGTACAATATGATATGAAGGATATGATGTGATGATTTGATAGATGCATATATTATGAAATGATAAACACAATCAAGTTAATTTGCACATCCGCTGACTTCCGCTGACTCACTATAGTTAGTTATTGCATCATGACTTGAAATTTTCTGAGTAGATCTTAGTCACATAACAACAACAACAACAAAAAATAGTTAAATTGTTTGAAGAAAAACATTAAATGTGCGGGAATGCAGTCTCTTCAAATTTCTTTTAGGAGTAATGTGAGCAAAACTTTGGAGACAACAGTTCTAGTACCCAAGTGCATGAATACTATTGTTAATCATGTAGATTTGACCTTCTCCTACCACCAATTCTAATTCAATGGGCCTCTGCTCAGAGTTTACTTGGAATGGTATGTCTTTATATCATCAGTTCTCAAAATGAAATCAACAAGATGTCTTCTCTGATGCTATCCCTTTAGGAGTCTCCTGAATAGATTGTAAAGTTCATGATCTTTTAACCAAATTTTGAGAAAGAAATTCTTTTCTAAGTATCAGCATTGCCCTCTCAAACTACTTCTTGCAACATATAGAGCACAAGCCCAGGAAACCATATAACAGGTGTCCCAGCCCAAATCTTCAAAACCCTGAGAACCATTCCCAGAGACCTAGGAGTCTAGGTTAGGATGCCAAATATATCATTTTCTGCTGGCTTTAATATACTCAGTTTATCTAATCTGTTCCTAAAATTTCAGGATGTGGTTGAATAATTGCTTCCTTCATAATTTCTACAATAGAATTCTTCTTAATGATGGATACTTAGAGAACCTAAACATGTATTAATCCAACTATTAAAAATATAGATTATTTTTATTAAACATTGTAAAACAAGCTGAAATTCCTATAAATCTTCATAATGTACCAAAACATGAATCACTTATTTTCACATTATTTAACATTATCATATCTAGAAAATAATTACATTTGTCTTTTTTGGGTTTTGCTTATAAGCAGATAAATAAATGTACAACTGAATTCATAGTTTCCAAGCTGTATGTTATAGAGCATAAAATACAACTATTGGAGCACAATCAAAAAGTTCTTGCCAGTCCAGGTTCAATGCACGATACTGGATGCTTGGGGCTGGTGCACTGGGACAACCCAGAGGGATGGTATGGGGAAGGAGGAGGGAGGAGGGTTCAGGATGGGGAACACATGTATACCTGTGGCGGATTCATTTTGATATTTGGCAAAACTAATACAATTATGTAAAGTTTAAAAATAAAATAAAATTTAAAAAAAAACTGAAAAAAAAAATTAAAAAAAAAAAAAAGAGAGACCAAAAAAAAAAAACAAAAGTTCTTATTTTTATGAAACTCCTCAGGTTTCACTATTTCAAATAAGAGTGTGGTCTAATTATCCATCTTCTTAGATGTCTGAATGACAATGTCAGACTTACTGAGAATGATGATGATCATTATTAATCTTTGCTAAGCCACCTACCTATTGATTGAAGAGTCAAAGGAACATGTCACTGTCTCATGGTCTATTGACTCAGGATTAGAGGTCAGATCAGAAGGGAAGAGTGATGTACTGGTGAGAAGCAAGAGATTTAGAAAATAAACTGTCACTCATGAATTCTAATGGAGCAGTTTCTGTATTTGTAGAACTGCCACAAAAAATAGGGTACATAACATGAAGAAAGAAGCATGACTCCATGCTCAAAAAAGCTAATGGTAGGTTAACATTATAAATAATATATATATATATATATATATATATATATATATATATATATCTCAATACCATTTCTAATTGCTATCTTGCTTTTAATTACTTTCTCATTTGCCTTCTGCCATCTTATTATTCTCTCCTCATAGTCATTGAGGAGAGACAACCTTCTTGTTGAGGACAACCTTCTTAAAGCTATTTCTTTGTTAGTGTCAACACAGTAAAAATGTCTAACATGTTTCCATCTAGCTAGTAATTGAAACTAAATTGCTTGCGCTAATAAGTAAGACCTCTCCTTAAGTTCAGTTCAGTCACTCAGCTGTGTCCAGCTGTTTGCAACCCCATGGAATGCAGCATGCAAGGATTCCCTGTTCATCACCAATTCTCAGAGCATGCTCAAACTCATGACCATTGAGTCAGTGATGCTATTCAATCATTTCATCCTCTGTTGTCCCCTTCTCCTCCTGCCTTCAATCTTTCCCAGTTTCAGGGTCTTTTCCAATGAAAAGACCTTCATCAAATAGTGAAGTTTTAGCTTCAGCAACAGTTCTTCCAATATTCAAGACTGATTTCCTTTAGGATGGACTGGTTGGATCTTCTTGGAGTTTAAGGGACTGTCAAGAGTCTTCTCCAACACCACAGTTAAAAGCATCAATTCTTCAGTGCTCAGCTTTCTTTATAGTCCAAATCTCAGATCCATACATGACTACCAGGAAAAACCATAGCTTTGACTAGATGGACCTTTGCTGGCAAAGTAATGTCTCTTCTTTTTAATTGTTGTCTAGGTTGGTCGTAGCTTTTCTTCCAAGGAGAAAGCATCTTTTAATTTCATGGCTGCAGTCACTGTCTGCAGTGATTTTGTAGCCCGAGAAAATAAAGCCTGCCACTGCTTCCATTGTTTCCCCATCTATTTGCCATGTAGTGATGAGACCAAATGTCATGATCTTTGTTTTTTTTTGAATGTTGAGTTTCAAGCCAGCTTTTTCACTCTCCTCTTTCACTTTCATCAAGAGGCTCTTCACTTTCTGCCATAAGGGTGGTGTCATCTGCATATCTGAGGTTACTGATATTTCCCCCAGCAATCTTGATTCCAGCCTGTGCTTCATCCAGTCCAGCATTTCACATGATGTATTCTGCATATAAATTAAATAAGCAGGGTGACAATATACAGCCCTGACGTACTCCTTCCTCTAACAGGAACTGGTCCTTTGTTCCATTTCTGGTTCTAACTTGCTTTTTGACCTGTATACAGATTTCTCAGGAGGCAGGTTAGGTGGTCTGGTATTCCCATTACTTTCAGAATTTTCCACAGTGTGTAGTGATCCACACAATCAAAGGCTTTGGCATAATCAATAAATCAGAAGTAGGTGATCTTCTGGAACTCTGTTGCTTTTACAATGATCCAGTGGATGTTGGCAATTTCATCTCAGGTTCCTCTGCCTTTTCTAAAACCAGCTTGAACATCTGG
This sequence comes from Bubalus kerabau, assembly GCF_029407905.1. NCBI lineage: Eukaryota > Metazoa > Chordata > Mammalia > Artiodactyla > Bovidae > Bubalus > Bubalus kerabau. Next base: position 97,558,365 of record NC_073627.1, on the reverse strand, counting down.
AAGTTCATGGTTCGGGTACTTTGAAGCCTCACTTGGAGAATTTTGTGCATTGCTGTGTGCGCCTGAGATGAGTGCAATTGTGCATTAGTTTGAACATTCTTTGGCATTGCCCTGCTTTGGGATTGGAATGAAAACTGACCTTTTCCAGTCCTGTGGTCACTGGTGAGTTTTCCAAATTTGCTGGCATATTGAATGCAGCACTTTTACAGCATCATCTTTTAGGATTTGAAATAGCTCAGCTAGAAAATCATCACCTCCACTAGCTTTGTTCATAGTGATTCTTTTTCTCCTGTACAATGTCAGTCATGAACCTCCGATCATAGTTCTTCAGCACTCTGTCTATAACATCTAATCCTTTGAACTATTTGTCACTCCCACTGTATAATCATAAGGGATTTGATTTTGGTCATACCTGAGTGCTCTCATGATTTTCCCTATTTTCTTCAATTTAAGTCTTAATTTTGCAATAAGGAGTTTGTGATCTGAGCCACTGTCAGCTTCCAGTCTTGTTTTTGCTGACTGTATAGAACTTCTTCATCTTTGGCTGCAAAGAATATAATCAATCTGATTTTGCTATTGACCATCTGGTGGTGTCCATGTGTAGAGTCTTCTCTTTTGTTGTTGGAAGAGGGTGCTTGCTATGACTAGTGCATTCTTTTGCCAAAACTCTGTAGGCCTTTGCCCTGCTTTATTCTGTACTCCAACGCCAAATTTGCATGTTACTTCAGGCATGTCTTGACTTTCTACTTTTGCATTCCAGTTCGCTATGATGCAAAGGACATCTTTTTTTCGTGTTAGTTCTAGAAGGTCTTTTAGGTCTTCATAGAACCATTCAACTTCAGCTTCTCTGGCATTAGTGGTTGGGGCATACACTTATTACTCTGATACTGAAAGCCCTCTGGGACCCTTTATCTTCAGAACCAGGCCTGAAACTTGTGGGTAACTCAGAGTCTGAACTCTTCAGGAGTTAGTCCATTAAAAAGGCTACATTATTGTAAGAAGTGAGATAATTAAAAAAAAAAAAAAGAAGGCAATAGGTTCAGTCTCAAAGTGACTCTGTGTCCTAGTGTGAGTTCAAGATTCTAATCACTGAGATTCTGACTGCAGAGTTCAAATCCTACTCCTGATCTGTCACTTAGGAAGGTTGCTTAGTTTTCCTGAGTGTTGCTCCTTTTTAACCAATTTAAAAAAAAATGTGTTTAATAGTAATACTTAATCACATCAGGAAGCTTCCACAAGCCTCTTATCCTTCTTCATCAGAGGGCAGACAGAATGAAAATCACAGTCACAGAAAACTAAGCAAACAGATCACATGGATTACAGCCTTGTGTAACTCAATGAAACTATGAGCCATGCCATGTAGGGCCTCCCAAAGTGGACGGGTCATGGTGGAGATTTCTGACACAATGTGGCCCCCTGGAAAAGGGAATGGCAAACCACTTCAGTATTCTTTCCTTGAGAACCCCATAAACAGTGTGAAAAGGTAAAAGGATGTAACACTGAAAGATGAATCTCCCCAGGTCAGTAGGTACCCAATATGCTACTGGACATCATTGGAGAAACTGCTCCAGAAAGAATGAAGAGACTGAGCCAAAGTGAAAACAACACCCAGTCATGGATGTGACTGGTGATGGAAGTGAAGTCCGATGCTGTAAAGAACAATACTGCATAGGAACCTGGAATGTTAGGTCCACGAATCAAGGTAAACTGGAAGTGATCAAACAAGATTCAGTGTACTAAGACTGGAATGGGTGAATTTAATTCAGATGACCATTATATCTACTAATGTGGGGAAGAATCCCTTAGAAGAAATGGAATAGCCCTAATAGTCAACAAAAGAGACCTCTCCTTATATAGGTTCTAACCAGTTAATCAGTATTCCTTTGCACGACTTTTCAAGGAAAGCCTTCTGCTTTAGCCAAGTTGGGATATACCTGTCAAATTCACATGGTTTACTTGGAGTACTGTGTCTTTTTTATCACCAGTTCCTCAAAATGTAGTTCAGCACAATGGCTTTTCTGATGCTTTCTAGGTCAGACCATCCTGAAAAGACTTACCCCTTTGATGATATCTTAAGCAAATTTTTTCTAACACTGATAACTTGGCACATGGTGTCTTTATGGGAGCTCTTTTTTTGAGGAGTGTACCAAGTATTTGGAAAGTATTTTATTATAATGTTTGCCAATATTATTATTAATACACACATGAACAATCTTTAATAGAACATAATATGATTCCAAACAGGAAAAGGAGTACGTCAAGGCTATATATTGTCACCCTGCTTATTTAACTTTAATGCAGGGTACATCATGAGAAACGCTGGGCTGGAAGAAGCAAAAGTTGGAATCAAGATTGTTGGGAGAAATATCAATAACCTCAGATATGGAGATGACACCACCCTTATGGCAGAAAGTGAAGAGGAACCCAAAAACCTCTTGATGAAAGTGAGAGAGGAAAGTGAAAAAGTTGGCTTAAAGCTCAACATTAAGAAAACAAAGATCATGGCATCTGGTCCCATCACTTCATGGGAAATGGATGGGGAAACAGTGTCAGATTTTACTTTTGGGGGGCTCCAAAATCACTGCAGATGGTGATTGCTGCCATGAAATTAAAAGATGCTTACTCCTTGGAACGAAAGTTATGACCAACCTAGATAGCATATTCAAAAGCAGAGACATTACTTTGCTAACAAAGGTTCGTCTAGTCAAGGCTATGGTTTTTCCTGTGGTCATGTATGGATGTGAGAGTTGGACTGTGAAGAAGGCTGAGTGCCGAAGAATTGATGCTTTTGAACTGTAGTGCTGGAGAAGACTTTTGTGAGTCCCTTGGACTGCAAGGAGATCCAACCAGTCCATCCTAAAGGAGACCAGTCCTGGGTATTCATTGGAAGGACTGATGCTGAGGCTGAAACTCCAGTACTTTGGCCACCTCATGCAAAGAGTTGACCCATTGGAAAAGACGCTGATGCTGGGAGGGATTGGGGGCAGGAGGAGAAGTGGATGACAGAGGATGAGATGGCTGGATAGCATCACTGACTCGATGGACATGAGTCTGAGTGAACTCTGGGAGTTGGTAATGGACAGGGAGGCCTGGCGTGCTGCGATTCATGGGGTCGCAAAGAGTCGGACACGACTGAGTGACTGAACTGAACTGAACTGAAAATGGTAAAGTTGAAATACTGGGAACACAGCATTTGGAATGAGCAGTCCAAATTCTAATGTCATTCTGTGGCTGCTGAATCACATACTCCTGAACTAAATATCCAAATCTGGGAGAAAATAAAATAATATCCCATTGCCCTGAGGACCCAATGATATGATGACTGCAGTGTGTTTGAAAAGCATGAACTGTAAGTTGGAGATCAAAAAGTGGAGTTAAAATACTATGCGGTCTTAAAGTATTTTAAAATCTACAAGCAATTTAGTTTTCTCAACACTGATGTTCTCAGGGAAATATTTATAAGCAGAAATTTTGTAAACAAAACCTGAGTTTAATTGATCTAAGATAATAATCAACCCTCTCCCTCCCCTGGTCTAATAATACTTTAAATGAAAATGGGGATTATAAAAGGCAAACACAAAGTAAAATCATTTCTGCAGAAGCAAATAGACTTTCACAGTAGTTGGAATAGACAAGCAGGGACGAATCTTTAAGAAAACTGTAGCCAAATGATATAGGTCTGCTTTAAGCCATAATCTGTAGAATTCCAGTAAGCCCATAACTTTGAGCACCAGGACCAATCAAGAAGTCCCAAGGATTGGGAGTTGATTATCAGATGGAAACTGTTATATATATTATAAAATGGATAAATGACAAGGTCCTACTCTATAGCAATATCCTGTGATAAACCATAATGGAAAATAATATGAAAAAGTGTATTGTAAATATTGATATATGTATCGTACAACTTAAACAATTTGCTGTATAGCAGAAATTAACACAACACTGTAAATCAACTATCCTTCCATAAAATAAATTGAAAAAAACAAAAAAAAGAAGCTCCAGATATTGCCCAACAGTCCAAGGAAAAACAAAGGTGATGGACAATTGTCCCAGCAACATTTCACAGTAAATGCTGTTATCCAAATTCAGAGATAAGGGATACAAGCAAGGATACACTGCTGGAAAGTGAAGGAAAAGAAATTTGATCCAGGTTCAGCCTAGATAGGCTATGCTCTTTTGAACCCAAAGGTGGGCATTCTTTCAGAGGTGAGTCAACCTTCCTCTGATTCTGGGGGGCTTGCTCTCTGGGAGCTCTGCATGTGAATACACTGATACATTCCCGTGGATTATCTGGGAAGAATCTATGACAGTTAATCTTGTGTTCAAAGGACAGTCAATCATTTGACAGGTGAAAAAGATCAAGGAAAGATGTAGAGGTAGAAATGACAAGGCACATACGTGCAGCAATACGTGGGACCCCCTTGTTTTTACAAGGCAACTTGCAGTAGAAAGAAAAACTGAATGAAGTCAGATATCATCTTTGAGTTTCAGTGTCCTCATGTATAAAATGAGGACAGCAATATTATAAAGAAAACAGCACAGCTATTAATACTAATGCATAGTAATGCCCATGGGCTCCTAGTTTCCTTTGTTTTCCCCCATTACCTTCCTCCCTAACTATGTCTCTGTACCTGGATCAATTTACAGAGTTTAGTATTACTAAAGTTTGGATAACTCTAGAGTAATTTTTTCAATATTAGAAAAATAAGTATACTGAAATTGGACAAAAGCTGTAATCTGGTCTTCTTTTAGCTAGAATTATGACATTATTTGAGTCAGTTCTTATCTCTATGATTCATCTTCAACTATAAATAAAGAATATTAGATTAGATACCTTTACATCTTCAAGCAGCAGCATGGTATGTCATCCTCACAGGTATTTCTCAAGAGCAAAATGATTTCATTATGAAACACATGGAGCCTCTTTCAGTCCAAAGCCCTTGTCAAATCATTTATCATGTTTCTGAGATTCAGTCCATTTTTTTCTTGCCTGCAAATATACAGACAAAAATTATGAGCTTACACATGGTGCATAATATACAGGTGGATTTTCTGAGAAGTGAAAGAAGCTCAAACTTCAAGATTTCTCACTTATGTGGATACCTCCCACGTTCCTAGGAGATTTTAATGCTTGTGGAAATCAACAGATTCTAAAATTTGGAATTCATTGTGTGTTTTCTTCTTAATTCTAGATAAACATTAACATATGTACCTAATTTTAATTATAATTTCTTACTATTCTTTAAAAGAACCATACAGATTTTAAAAGATCGAGAACCATCAGAATTTGGATTTGCCCTGTCTTGTTTTTGCCTAGCAACTTGACATTCCTTCTTGAAATGTCCCATTAGAAAAATAAATAAGTAGAGAAGATAAAATCCCATACATATATGTGTAAGTTATCTTAAAATACACACTAAAATTTAAGAGAAAATGAAATAAACATATTGTATACACAAACTAAACTATTTTTGCATTAAGTTGTAGAGGATAGGGTGAGGTTTGTCTTGTTTGAGATAACATTTTATCATTTAAAAACTTTTTTACCATAGTAATCATTAAACACTGTTTATTTTCAATTGCTAAGTAAACAAAAGCATCTCTTAAATCTATTTGAAAGTAGGATGATACTTAGAAGTTCTTATTTCACTAATTCTAAGAGACATGTTTTTACACCCAATTTAACATTTCCTAATTGATGGTGAGTTGGCAGTAACGATGTAGTTGTCTTTACTTATACATGTGAATACTTGACAAGTACATCAGATGTCAGAACAGACAAGTATAACTCTTTGCTACTGCGGCTAAGTCACTTCAGTCATGTCCAACTCTGTGTGACCCCATAGACGGCAGCCCACCAGGCTCCCATCCCTGGGATTCTCCAGGCAGGAATACTGGAGTGGGTTGCCATTTTCTTCTCCAGTGCATGAAAGTGAAAAGTGAAAGTCAAGTCACTCAGACGTGTCCAGCTCTTTGCAACCCCATGGGCTGTAGCCTACCAGGCTCCTCTGTCTATGGGATTTCCCAGGCAAGAGTACTAGATTGCCATTGCCGTCTCCAATAACTCTATGAGTTTTCAGTATACAGATGTTTTAAGAATCATTTGAAGAAGGATTATAATTCCAAGGTATTCTTTTAAAATCTTCCATAATATATTCTGGCATAATTTTTAAATGTGGTGTTTATACACGTGGAAAATAGTTAAGTGGTTCTTTTACAAAGTTACTCAAAGAATTATCAAATGACCCAGTTATTTGAATTCTAGACATGTATCCACAGGACATAAAAAGAGATTTTAAAAAAGCTTGACAATGCATGATAATAGCAGGATCACTCTAAAGAGTCAAAGGTAGAAACAACCTAAGTATCTAACTGATAAATAGATAAGCAAACTAGGGGATATGCATACAATATAATATCAGCCATGAAAAAGAATGAAGTCTGGATACATATTACAATCTTGATAAAACCCAAAAAACACTATGTGAAATTGAAGACAACAGACACAAAAAGTCACATATTATATGATTCCACTGATTCAATTTATATCAAATATCCAAACTAGCTAAATCAATGGAAACAGAAAGCAGGTTGCAGTACCAAGGACTAGAGAAGCCAGAGGAAAAATGGGGAGCAACTGCTTAGTAGGTTCAACTTTTATTTGGGCGTGATTAAAATATTTTGGAATTAGATAGGGGTAGTGGTTATGCAACATTGCCAAGATGTCAAACATGGAATTGCTCACTTTAAATAGCTAATTTATGTGATGCACAATTAAAAAGAAAAGTGCCAGTATTAAAATATTGATGGCTTAGAATAAAACCCTGCAGACAAGAGAGAGAACTACCTTAAAATTGTTGCTTCAAAAACTTTCATTTTTGAGAAGATAATACTATGTGGAAAAACATGAATATGAACAACCCTGAGCAGAAAACAAATGCTTGATATGATTGCTAGGAAGCTTTATAAAGACCTTAACTAATTCCTTAATTTACACATTCTGTTTTATCTGTATACAAAAATGATAAATAATATAAATGTATGTCTTGGGCTCTGACCAAAAGAATGAGATGAAAATATTGCATCATAGTTTCATGGCCAGTGCTTTTTTTTCCATATTAAGTAGAACACAGATAAAAATGTACCTTTATAATCAGTGGCATCTTTAGCTCAACAAAATGCAGTATAGTACACTTTGAAGACAGTATTTGTTAGTTTACGAGTCCTGTACCAGAGGAAGGAAGTACCAAGGAGGAAGTAGAATTAGGCAAAGCAGCTTCAAGCTGTAGCTATAAAGGATGAATTAATTCTAGAGATCTAATGTGCAGGATGGTGACTTCAGTTAGTACTAGTGTATTATATCCTGGAAACTGGCTGAGAGAGTGGATTTCAGGTGTTCTTGCCATGTATACACAAAAAAGGTAAGTGCAATGGCACCCCACTCCAGTACTCTTGCCTGGAAAATCCCATGGACGGAGGAGCCTGGCGGGCTGCGGTCCATGGAGTCCCGAAGAGTTGGAATGACTGAACGACTTCATTTTCACTTTTCACTTTCAGCACTGGAGAAGACAATGGCAACCCACTCCAGTGTTCTTGCCTGGAGAATCCCAGGGATGGGGGAGCCTGGTGGGCTGCTGTCTATGGGGTCACACAGAGTCAGACACAACTGAAGTGACTTAGCAGCATCAGCAGCAGCAACAGTAACCATTTCCCATGCTACTAAGGACATGCTTAAAATCTTCATGCTAGGCTTCAGCATTATGTGAACCAAAAGTTTCCAGATGTCCAAGTTGGGTTTAGAAAAGGAAGAGGAACCAGAAATCAAATTGTCAACATTCTCTGGATCATAGAGAAAGCTAAGGAATTCTAGAAAAACATCTACTTCTATTTCATTGACTATGCCAAAGCCTCTGTGGATCATAACAAACTGTGGAAAGTTCTTAAAGATATGGGGATACCAGACCATCTTATCTGTCTCCTGAGAAACCTTGTATGTGGGTCAAGAAACAACAGAACCCTGTATGGAACAACTGATTGGTTCAAGATTGAGAAAGGAGTATGACAGGGCTGTCTGCTGTTACTTGTTTGCTAATCTATACACTGAGCTCATCATGAGAAATGCCAGGCTGGATGAGTTACAAGCTGGAATTAAGATAGGCAGGAGAAACATCAACAAGCTTAGATACGCAGATTGCTAAGTCACTTCAGTCGTGTCCGACTCTGTGCGACCCCAGAGACAGCAAACCACCTGGCTCCGCTGTCCCCGGTACTCTTTAGGCAAGAACACTGGAGTGGGTTGCCATTTCCTTCTCCAATGCATGAAAGCAAAAAGTGAAAGTGAAGTCGCTCAATCGTGTCCGACTCCTAGTGACCCCATGGACCGCAGCCCACCAGGCTCCTCCGTCTATGGGATTTTCCAGGCAAGAGTACTGGAGTGGGGTGCCATTGCCTTCTCCATAGATATTCAGATTATATCACCCTAATGGCAGCTAGTGAAGAGGAACTAAAGAGCCTCTTGATGAGGGTGAAGCAGTTGAGTGAAAGAGATGGCTTAATACTAAATATTAACAAAAACTAAGATCATGGATTCCGGGCCCATTACTTCATGACAAATAGAAGGGGAAAAGGTAGAAGTAGTGGCAGATTTCCTCTTCTTGGGCTCTAAAATCACTGCAGACAGTGACTGCAGCCATGAAATCAGAAAACAATTGCTTCTTGGCAAGAAAGCTATAACAAATCTAGACAGTGTGTTGAAAAGCAGAGGCATTACTCTGCTGGCAAAGGTCCATATAGTAAAGTCTGTGGTCTTCCCAGTGGTCACATACGGTTGTGAGAGCTGGACCATAAAGTAGGCAGAACACCAAAGAACTGATGCTTTCGAACTGTGGTGCTGGAGAAGACTCCTGAGAGTCCCTTGGACAGCAAGGATATCAAACCAGTCAATCTAAAGGAAAATCAACCCTGAATATTCAGTGGAAGGACTGATGCTGAAGCTGAAGCTCCAGTATTTTGGTCATCTGATGGAAATTGCCAGCTTATTGGAAAAGTCTCTTATGCTGGGAAAGACTGAGGACAGAAGGAGAAAAGGGCATCAGAGGATGAGATGGCTGGATGGCATTACCAATGCAAGGACATGAACTTGGGCGAAGTTTGGGATATGGTGAGGGACAGGGAGGCCTGGTGTGCTGCATTCCACAGGGTTGCCTACTCACACAACTGGGTGACCGAACAACAGTAATCATATCACTCTGCATATTTGTCAAAACATCATATTGATCACCTGAAACACATATAATTTTTATTTATTAAAAAAGACACCTGGGTAGTGATTGGCAGATGGAAACATAAATCAAGTATTTCTCTCCTGAGTGTTCCTCTCTGGACATGGATGAGCAGACACTTTGGAAACAAAATTTTGGTGTAGGTGGGGCCTAAACTAAAAATGTTATTATGAAGCGTGTGCTCTGCATTTTAGTTTATATGAAAACAGCTAACAGTCTTGTGCCTCTGTCACCGCACTGATCACATTCTAGAATTTCCTCTACCTTAATCCTTATTCAGTCATCTAGTCTTATAAAATGAAAGAGGTGAAAGTGGAAGTGTTGATCACTCAGTCATTTCTGACTCTTTGCAACCCCATGGACAGTACCCAACAGGCTCCTCTGTCCAAGGGAATTCTCCAGGCAAGAATACTAGAGTGGGTTGCCATGACTTCCTCCAGGGATCTTCCCAACCCAGGGATCAAATCCAGGTCTCGGGCATTACAGGCGGATTCTTTACTATTTGAGCCACCAGGGAAAGTATATGCTAGTTAGCCTAGAAAAGTTTAACCCCAATAAATGCAGTCAAATGTTTATTAACATTTGTAAAGATTCAAAATGCAAATTATTGGTCTCCTCTTAATGTCAGTTAGTTATTGCCTAATTAGATATTCATAAATAAACAAAAATTTACTTAATGTAAACTGCTTATCATCTATTTTGATTTAATCGAAAACCTATATATAAACTAAATATCAATCTAAATGGCATAAGGCCCATAATCTTTTTAGCTGCTAGTATAGTCTGAGTTTGTATAGTGTTTAATATCAGTATCACATAAACTACTAATACTATATTTATGACTGGATAGCCTGGCGTGCTGCGATTCATGGGGTCCCAAAGAGTTGGACATGACTGAGCGATTGAACTGACTGAATGATACTACAGCTAATTCAATAACACTGAAACATTACTCAGCTTCTCAAAAATGTCACTTTAAATAGGGTAGTTGAGTATGTACAGCAAATAATTGTTTTCAAACACCCACTATTTAACTGTTGCCATTTGGGTATACAATGCTTATTATTCTAAAACAGTAATTTAAAGTGCCAGAGTTTTATAATGATCATATATAGCACACACCAAAATAAGACTTCTGAACACAATTTACTTAAGAGTATCAATTTATTCTATGGAACATCACAGATACATCTCAGTTATCATTGAAATATTTAAGAATTTTTTTGTAAAATGATTTTAAACTTAATATGGCTAACTGGATTGTGCCATTTTCTCGAAGTTTGTCTCAAATTCTGTACTTCAGAGGAAACAGGGACTTGATAACTCAGAAGACGACTCATCGTTTTCCCTCCAAATCTCAGCAGTTTTAATGTTTGCATTTATTTTAGAGAACACTTTTTCTACTTTGATTGACCCATTTCTGATGTTTCTAAATTTTGATCTGTTTGATAATTCATCTGCTTGCTGTGCTTAGTTAATTTTGGGTTTCCCTGGTGGCTCAGTGGTAAAGAATCTCCCTGCAATGCAGGAGCCGCAGGAGACGTGGGTTCAATTCATGGGTTGGGAAGATCCCCTGAAGGAGGGCATGGCAACCCACTCCAGTATTCTTGCCTGGAGAATTCCATAGACAAAGGAGCCTGGCAGGCTACAGTCCATACGGTCGCAAAGAGTTGGACATGACTGAAGAGATCTAGCATACACGCAAAGTAATTTTATCTTTGTTGATTATAGTCATATTCATAGAAAATGGACTTTTTCGTTATTTAACAAGGTAGGGTTTTAAAAAATGTGTCTCTCAAATGGGCACCTTTTCTTCATAAGCTAATAATAGATTACAGGACTACTTACTAACAAGTTCATATCTTTGCTCAGTTTGTGTGTTTAATATAGGAGCCATAATAAAATTAACTGAAGTAGAGCCACTTTGATAGTGATACAATTATACAAACAGTAAATTCTTATATGTTAGAAATTAATCATATGGTCTCTCAACTTCAGGCTTTCATGAAGTTTACTTCTATGTAGTTCTATGTGGTTTTACAAATTTATTTTCTCTTCCACAATCACTTTTCACTCATTTATAGATTTCTTTTCTCTCTGTAATGGTAAAGCGAAGGGCACTTTAACCTCTTTGGGATCAAAGCGTCATTTTCTTCTTTGAATTCAGATGAAAACTGATTCCCCACTGTGAAGTGTTACGAATCTTCTACTGAAAGTCCATTATACATGTCCTTAGGAATTGGGAAAGAGATGAACTTATTATCTAAGTTATTCCAAATTCCCTTGGGATGTAATAAACTTAAATTTCCACAGCTCTACTTTTTCTTTCAAACCTAAGTAAAAATGGAGATCTTTAATTAAGAAACTGCTCGAAAAGAACAGAGGAAGGTAACCCAAACAGTTCTTTCCTATCTTCTCCTCTAACACTTTTTAAATAAACATTAAAACTTGAAGATTCTATCAGTTCAAGATAATCCTCTTTAAATGAATAGCTAAATTACAGGATGTTTGGCTGCTGCTTCAAATTTCTTTAGTAGAAATTCCATTGATTTCAAAGTTACTATAAACTATGGAAATTAATTTGATAAGAAATAAGTTTTATATGAAAATATTTGAAAACTAGATATTAATTGACAGTTAAGATATCTTAAATGTTAAATTTTCTTAATATGGCCCCAATCCATGTATGTTTCCCTCAATCCATGTATGTTTCCCTCTATAGCTTCAACATCTTCTATCAATCTGCTCATCACAATAAATAATGATTGCAAATTATTGTTTTTATATAAGAACTGTTATAGACAAAATGAAAGATACATACAACCTTCTACCTTAAAGTGGACTTTTTGAATTGATGGATACTAAATACACACTTGTGCAACTTCAAATTTTTTTAATGTATTATTATTTATTTTTTTTAAAGTCTTTTGCATCATTAAGCCTGTTAGCTACAATTGCAAAGTGGTCTACCAATATCTTTTTGCAAAGTAAATATGGACAATTATGAGCAGAGGACTTCCAGTTCAGTTCAGACCTTAGAAGTTATCCCTTATAGCCATACAAGTGGACAAACTGTAATACAATGATGTTTTGAGATCCATTGAGGTACTAAGGTTTCAGGCCAAACTGCCAACTAAAATCTAGTGACATGAGTGCATTCAGAGAATCACAGCCAAAATATGTAAGCCTGGAGAAGAAACCAATACACCAAAAGAGGAAGGAACATTTATACATTATGTTCAATGAATTATTGAAGTTGAATACAAATTAGAATGAAAGTGAGAAATGCCAGTGGATCAAAATGTCAGAAAGGCCACTACACTCTGATGGGATTCACCTTAGGAAACCCACCAGTTTCCCGAATATAATCTTCACTGAAGATTATAACAAATTTTTTAAAATTCCCTCATATCTCTGGCAGGGGAAGAGGAAGAAGAATCATCATGAAATATCCAAGATCCTAAAATTAAGGGCCTCAAACTACAGATTTAGGAGCTCAGAGAACACCCCTCAGGATGAATACTAATTTTTTTTTTAATCTTACACTTATGTATAATATAGTCAAACTGCTGCTGCTGCTGCTAAGTCGCTTCAGTCGTGTCCAACTCTGTGCGACCCCATAGACGGCAGCCCACCAGGCTCCCCTGTCCCTGGGACTCTCCAGGCAAGAACACTGGAGTGGGTTGCCATTTCCTTCCAATGCATGAAAGTGAAAAGTGAAAGTGAAGTCACTCAGTCATGTCCGACTCCAGTGAGCCCATGGACGGCAGCCTACCAGGCTCTTCCGTCCATGGGATTTTCCAGGCAAGAGTACTGGAGTGGGGTACCATTGCCTTCTCCGATAGTCAAACTACAAGATATCAAAGACAAAGGAAAAATTATTGAAAGAAGAGAGCGAGAAAAACACCATATCTATGGAGGAGCAAATATTGTAAGCTCAGCAGACTTCTACTCAAAAATCATTCAAGGACAAAGAAAATAAAGCAAAACATTTAAATTACTGAAAGAAAAACTACAAAACTTGAATTCTATTTCCAGGAAAATTACCCTTCAAAAGTAAAGGAGAATTAAAGATATTCTCAGACCGCCCCCCCCACCAAAAAAATACTGAGGGAATTCATTGTCAGCTGATGTGAGCTATGTTAAACAAAGTTCTTCAGGCAGGAGAAAATGATACAGGTCAGAAACATACAACTACCTGGAAATCAGAGAATGAGAGAGCACCAGAAAAAAAAATAAACAAGGAAAATATATTTATCATTCTTACAGAATTAAAATAACAATTAATTGGCAAAAATAATAATAGTTGAATGATATATATATATATATATATATGTGAAAATAGTGAAGTAATGTCACAAATGGTATGAGGTAGAAAATTGAAATAGTGTTATAAGTCATCTGCATTACACATATGCATTACACATATAATATTATTATATTTGAAGACAGATTTCCAGTAGTTTAAAATATGTATTGATAACTCTAAGTTAACTTCTAAACAAATTAAAAATAAGTAAATATTTATATATTAAGAGTGAGATAGGACTGAATCATATCAAAGTCTCAATTAAAGCCAGTTTGGCAGAAAAAGAGTGTGAAAAAAGATACCAAGAAAACAAATGCAATAAGTACACAACAGAAAGACATGGTAGGCATTAACTATACCAATAATCAATTTAAATGTGAATAACATAAATACAGCTACTAAAGCCTGATATTCTAAAAAATATTTTTAAGTTATCAACTCTATATTAAAAATTGTTAAGTAAGTTACAGAGAAGAGATGGAGAAAGTTATACCAGGCTAATGCTAACCAAAAGAAAGCTGGAGTGGCTATATTAAGTTTGCATAAAGGTGACTTCAGAAACAGGAAGCCTGACAGAGATAAAAGGAGCATAGTTAATGATAAAAGTGTCAGTTCCCCAAGAAAACATTGCAATCTTAAATGTGTATGCATCTAAACATGTGACCCAAAAACCAAAAGAAAGCAGGGAAAAAATAAAACAAACACCCTATTATACTTAATTACATCCCTTTGTGAGTAACTGATGAATCAAGCAGAAAGAAATCAAAGATATAGATGGCCTGAACAGGTTTATAAAAAATGAATGAACTGATATTTATATAGTCATCCAACAATATCAAGTATCCATCCTTCCCAAGCTTCCATGGAATATTCAGGGAAATCAATTTTTGCCTACAATGGAATAAAAGCTATATATCATTAATAGAACTTTGGAAAATGATTAACTAAATGCCCACCAATTTGATAATTTATATGAAGTGGACCAATTACTAGGAAGTCAGAAACTACCAAAAAGTCACACCAAAAAAATAGATAACCATACCCATAATTTAATAAATAAATGATACTAACAATGAATAACCTTCCTAATAAAAGGCAACAAGTACAGATGGTTTCCTTGATGAATTCTACCAAATATTATAGGCAGAAAAAATAGCAATTTTCTGCAATTTCTTTCAGAAATTAGAAATAGAAGGAATACATCCTAACTCATTCAAAAGAAAGCTGGTATGGCTTTAAGTTCACACAAAGCAGACCAGAATAAGAAGATTATCAGTCAGAGAAGGACATTACATAGTGATAAATATATCAATTCTCCAAGGAGATTCTAGGGCAACATTACCCTAATATTAAATCCAATAAAGAAATTACAAGAAAAGAAACTACAGACCAGTATCTCTTGGGAATAACAGATGCAAATATCAGCAGAATATTATAAAATTCAAACCAACAATATATAAGAAGAATTCCACATCACAAGCATGTTTATCATATGCATGCAAAGCTGATTTCACATGAGAATCACCCAGTGTTATCCAGCACATCAACAGGCTAAAGAGAACTCTTTAACTGTATTACTTGAGACAGTAACCACTTGACAAAACCCAACAGCTTTCATGATAAAAATCTTCAGCCAACTATGGATGTAAAAGAACTTCCTCAACTTGATAGTGAACATCTACCAGAAAACCCTATAGCTAACATTATATTCAGTGGTGAGAAACTGGATGCTTTCCTCTGAGATTAGGAACAAGATAAGAATGTCTGCTCTCATTTTTATGTTGACAATATACTGAAATTCCAGTGCAGTTAAAGAAATTGAGCATACAATTTGGAAATGGAGAAATGAAACTGTATTTATTTGCAAAAGCCATGCTTGAATACATAGAAAATCCCAAAGGATCTATCATTTAACCTTATTTGTCTCCATAGAAGTTCTACCTCCGAATAAAGTCTTCATGGGATTTGGTGCTTTAACATACACATTTTGGAAGACATAAACATTCAGTTTGTAACAATCAATAATGAAAATTTGAGATTTGAAATTTTAAAATACTACATATAACAGAAACAAAATAATGAAAGTCAGATACAAATCTAACAAAATATGTTCAGAATACACCTGCAGAAAACTATACAATACTGGTGAAAGAAATCAAACATTCTCTAATGATAAATGGGGAGAGAAGACTCTTGAGAGTCCCTTGGACTGCAAGGAGATCCAACCAGTCCATTCTGAAGGAGATCAGCCCTGGGATTTCTTTGGAAGGAATGATGTTAAAGCTGAAACTCCAGTACTTTGGCCACCTCATATGAAGAGTTGACTCATTGGATAAGACTCTGATGCTGGGAGGGATTGGGGGCAGGAGGAGAAGGGGACGACAGAGGATGAGATGGCTGGATGGCATCACTGACTTAATGGACATGAGCCTGGGTGAACTCCGGGAGTTGGTGATGGACAGGGAGGCCTGGCGTGGTGCGATTCATGGGGTTGCAAAGAGTCAGACACGACTGAGCGACTGAACTAAACTGAACTGATTGGAAGATTTACTTTTGTTAGAGGTCAGTGGGTCACAGGATGGAATGCAGGATGTGGCAAAATATTTAACTGTATTACAAATGTGAGATACAGCCTCAGTGAAGGATGTAAGGGGAAAGAAGTTTACCTAAGTAACTACAGAAATGAGTGGAGCCTATAATATTAAAAGCAAAAAGAACAGTATATAAGCACTGTATTCTCGCTGAGTTGTTTCTCTTGGAGGTAAGGGTTGACAATTCTGAAACCAATAAAATGCATAGCGGAATTGAACAATTAGGTAAACAAATGGCAGATGTTTGGAGTCAGATTTTGTACTATTGGAGTAGAAGGTTCTACCAAGAGGAAGATAGAATTATCCATGTGATAATGGATTATAATCCGAGACATCAGTATGAACTCGTGATTAACTTACAGATGGGCATACATATAAATATTCATTGTTGTTCAGTTGCTCAGTCGTGACTGACTCTTTGTGACAGCATGGACTGCAGCATGCCAGGCTTCCCTGTCCTTTATCATCTCCTGGAGCATGCTCAAACTCATGTCCATTGAGTCGGTGATGCCATCCAACCATCTTGTCCTCTGTCATTCTCTTCTCCTCCGGCCGTCAATCTTTCCCAGCATCAGCATCTTTTCTTACCATGAGTCAGTTCTTCACAAGTGAGCCAAGGTACTGGAGCTTCAGCATCAGTCCTTCCAGTGAATATTCAGGATTGATTTCCTTTAAGATTGGCTGGTTAGATCTCCTTGCAGTCCAAGGGACTCTCAAGAGTCTTATTCAACACCACAGTTCAAAAGCATCAATTCTTCTGTGCTCAGCCTTCTTTATGGGCCATCTATTTCCTGTTCCATCAGCAGAGAATGCCTAGCAACAAGAGTATCTCAGTAATAATGAGCAACCTAGTGTGCATAGCTTGTTTTCAAACACTCTTCTCAAATAAGAGGAATTGGGGTTTCTGTGAGTGTGGCTAATTCTAGGACTGTAACACTAAATATACAAGATGACCCTAGAGCAACTTGTGTGCCAAAAACTGAGGTTGTGTTCATAAACACCATAAGGGAATATCAAGGACATTTGGGAATCAACTAAACAGGACTGTGGTTAGTAATGTTTCAGTTAAACATCTGAGTTAAATCTAAATAGCTGTTGATATAAATGAAAGTGAAAGTGAAAGCTGCTCAGTTGTGTCCAACTCTTTGTGACCCCATGGACTCTATGGGATTCTCCAGGATAGAGTACTGGAGCAGGTAGCCGTTCCCTTCTCCAGCAGATCTTTCCAACCCAGGGATCAAACCCAGGTCTTCCGTATTGCAGGGGTATTCTTTACCAGCTAAGCCACAAGGCAAGCCCAAGTGTTGATATACATGGTTGAATATAAAATAGAAGTGGAATTTGGGGGCTTCTCTGGTGGTCTAGTGGTTAGAGATCCACCTGCCAATGAGAGAGTGATGGTTTCAATCCATGATCTAGAAAGATCCCACATGTCACAGAACAACTAAATCCACATATCACGACCACTGAGCCCACACACTGCAACTACGGGAAGCCCATGCACCTAGAACCCATGCTCTGCAGAAAGAAGCCACTGCAGTGAAAAGTCTGTGCCCTGCAAAGAAGACTAACCCCCCACTTTTCACAAATAGAGAAAGCCCACACAGCAATGGTGACCTAGAGCAACCAAAAATAACATAAATAAATCTTTTTAAAAATTCTGAAAAACATTTTTTAAAAAAGAACCTGTTTAAACTTTAAAAAATGGAATTTTCTACTGATATATATATTACACAATAATAATATAGTAGTATAAATAATAAAAATATGATAGTTTATTAACAGAAGTTATTGAATTGTCTGGAAAATAATGTATAAAGATAGAAAGCTTAAGTATGGCCATAAAATTCAAAGAATCCATTGGCATAATTTTAAACACCAAATAAATCTTTTGAAACACTGGATTTCTTCCAAATACCACTTATAAAGCAAGCACAGATATAGATACATAGACAGATTCATTGATAAACAGATGATGACAGTGAATGATCGATAAGTATATTTTCTGAAGAAGCTGTGTAGTAGAGTAAATACGAGTCCTATATTAAAGAAAATTGGGTAATATTTTTAACATGCCTCTTTTCCCACCCCAAACCTGCCAACTATCCTGCTAGTGATGGTTCTTAGAATTTGTAAATAACAATGCAATAAGGCAAAAATTCTTTAATTGTCAGAATCTTGGGATAGAAAATTACCCACTAAAAGACATGAGAATTCTGACCTGAAATCTTCTTTGGAATATAGTAGGGGAACAAGAATTTCAGGTTATGTTTAAGCATGAGATTATTGGTTAATAAATAAATTGATCAAGTTATATCTGAATTGGCTAAATTAAGTTTTCAGTTATTTCTCAGAAACAAATGTTTGAGATTTAAATTAAAAAAGATTGTTTCAGGATAATAAATATATTATTTTTCTGCCAATCCTGAGGATTCAGCTACATGTAAATGATAAATCATAGGTTTACACTTTATTCAGGTAAACATAGTAGAAATAAAAGTTTAAATAAATAAAAGTTTAAAGTTTAACTAAAATAATTAAAATATTTTTTCTCTTAACATAGGTGAATACATATATACCAGGAAATTTTGACAAATATCATACTAAGCTTTTTTTTTTTTTTTTTTTTTTTACCAGACATTAGTTTTGTTCATCCTTGAACTTCATATAAATGGGGTCATAGTTTATACGCTGTGTCTGGCTGCTTTCATTCAAAATAATGTTTTTTTTTAAATTTTATTTTATTTTTAAACTTTACAATATTGTATTGGTTTTGCCAAACATCGAAAGGAATCCGCCACAGGTATACATGTGTTCCCCATCCTGAACCCTCCTCCCTCCTCCCTCCCTATACTATCCCTCTGGGTCGTCCCAGTGCACCAGCCCCAAGCATCCAGTATCGTGCATAGAACCTGGACTGGTGACTCGTTCCATATATGATATTATACGTATTTCAATGCCATTCTCCCAAATCATCCCACCCTCTCCCTCTCCCACAGAGTCCAAAAGACTGTTCTATACATCTGTGTCTCTTTTGCTGTCTCGTATACAGGGTTATTGTTACCATCTTTCTAAATTCCATATATATGCGTTAGTATACTGTATTGGTGTTTTTCTTTCTGGCTTACTTCACTCTGTATAATAGGCTCCAGTTTCATCCACCTCATTAGAACGGATTCAAATGGATTCTTTTTAATGGCTGAGTAATACTCCATTGTGTATATGTGCCATAGCTTTCTTATCCATTCATCTGCTGATGGACATCTACGTTGCTTCCATGTCCTGGCTATTATAAACAGTGCTGCGATGAACATTGGGGTACATGTGTCTCTTTCAATTCTGGTTTCCTCAGTGTGTATGCCCAGCAGTGGGATTGCTGGATCATAAGGCAGTTCTATTTCCAGTTTTTTAAGGAATCTCCACACTGTTCTCCATAGTGGCTGTACTAGTTTGCATTCCCACCAACAGTGGAAGAGGGTTCCCTTTTCTCCACACCTTCTCCAGCATTTATTGCTTGTAGACTTTTGGATCGCAGCCATTCTGACTGGTGTGAAATGGTACCTCATAGTGGTTTTGATTTGCATTTCTCTGATAATGAGCGATGTTGAGCATCTTTTCATGTGTTTGTTAGCCATCTGTACGTCTTCTTTGGAGAAATGTTTATTTAGTTCTTTGGCCCATTTTTTGATCGGATCGTTTATTTTTCTGGAGTTGAGCTGTAGGAGTTGCTTGTATATTTTTGAGATTAGTTGTTTGTCAGTTGCTTCATTTGCTATTATTTTCTCCCATTCTGAAGGCTGTCTTTTCACCTTGCTTATAGTTTCCTTTGTTGTGCAGAAGTTTTTAAGGTTAATTAGGTCCCATTTGTTTATTTTTGCTTTTATTTCCAATATTCTGGGAGGTGGGTCATAGAGGATCCTGCTGTGATGTATGTCAGAGAGTGTTTTGCCTATGTTCTCCTCTAGGAGTTTTATAGTTTCTGGTCTTATGTTTAGATCTTTAATCCATTTTGAGTTTATTTTTGTGTATGGTGTTAGAAAGTGGTCTAGTTTCATTCTTTTACAAGTGTTTGACCAGTTTTCCCAGCACCACTTGTTAAAGAGATTGTCTTTAATCCATTGTATATTCTTGCCTCCTTTGTCAAAGATCAGGTGTCCATATGTGCGTGGATTAATCTCTGGGCTTTCTATTTTGTTCCATTGATCTATATTTCTGTATTTGTGCCAGTACCATACTGTCTTGATAACTGTGGCTTTGTAGTAGAGCCTGATGTCAGGTAGGTTGATTCCTCCAGTTCCATTCTTCTTTCTCAAGATAGCTTTGGCTATTCGAGGTTTTTTGTATTTCCATACAAATTGTGAAATTATTTGTTCTAGCTCTGTGAAGAATACCGTTGGTAGCTTGATAGGGATTGCATTGAATCTATAATGGCTCTGAGTTGTTTTATTTTATTTTTAATATCATTCTGGTTGTTCTCTCCAGATGTTTTCCCTTGTTCTCTACACAGTAAACTATATTTCCTCTTAAGAAAGGCCAGACACAGGAGTGTGGTTATGAACCATAATCCTTACACTAATATTTTATTTCCCTATTCTGTTTTGTTTTATGCAGGTTCGAAACTATAGCAGATCACTTGAAATGTTCTTATTCAATTGTCTATCTTGTATATTTTAAAAGCACCATGCTTGAAATTGATGGATTAATCTTATATCTTTTTCCCAAGTTTAAGGCCACATAGACAAAAGTAAATTAAGAAAAATTTGAATAGCTTTATTCCATAAGTAAAGATAGAATAGACATTTGACACCTTCTTCCAATCTTTCTCAGAGGAGGAACACTAACCTTCAACAGTCTGTAATTTGTTTTCAATAGGTGATTTAATATCATAAATATCTATATTTTGAATTTCTTTTCTATCAGAATTTGTTTCCTATCCTTCTTCCTTTTACATAAAGTGTTCATTCATTATACGAGTTTCCATTTCTGAGCAGAATTCAACATTCTGTCAAAGCATTTCTGGGACTCAGACTAGTGAATTACTTGAAGTGGAAGTCATAAAAAAACAGGTTTTCGGTTCTCTTTTCCTATAAAATTAAGAGTTTAGTCTGCCATTTATAACAGTGGGCTTTTACTTTCCATTTGAGGAAAAAAGAAATGCAATAGGCAATGGAATGAAGGGTATATTTAAGAAATATAAACTTTTAATAGTTATTTTTAAAACTGCATTGAAATTTCCAATTACATTTTCATAATATACCTTTATGTCTTTATGGAAACTCTCTTTCACTTTGCTATGTCCTTCTTATTGATATGTGCTCAGAAAAAAAACAGCTGACAAGTATATATGAAATAGGCTATATAACAAGACAGAAAATACAGAAACTCACCAGAAAATGGTAAAGAAAGAAAAGCACAGTATCAGACATCAAAGCTAACTCTAAACTCAATTCCAGAAAACCTGACAAAACTTCATGTGTCAAGTTTCTGTTTCAAGAGCTTACTGTAATGAAAAGTGAAGCTAGAATTTTAGTCCCACTAAACTTACGTATATATATTTGAAACAAAAATTATTCTGTCAAACTTTGTCACCAAGGGGAAAGAAAACAATTCAGAAGGAAAACAAAATTAATTCAATGTCTAGATATGAAAATGTAGGTATGTGCTATTGAAAAAATAGGTGATGATTGTACTATTGCAAAATAATGAAATTTTTTTATAATCAATAGCTTTATAATCACATTTTATATGTTTAAATTATCAGTCAGTTCAGTCACTCAGTCTTGTCCGACTCTTTGAAACCCCATGGACTGCAGCACACCAGGCCTTCCTGTCCATCACCAACTCCTGGAGTTTACTCGAACTCATGTCCATTGAGTTGGCGATGCAATCCAAACATCTCATCCTCTGTCATTCCTTCTCCTCCAGCCTTCAAACTTTCCCAGCATCAGGGTCTTTTCTAATGAGTCAGTTCTTCACATCAGGTGGCCAAAGTATTGGAATTTCAGCTTCAACATCAGTCCTTCCAATGAACACTCAGGACTGATTTCCTTTAGGATGGACTGGTTGGATCTCCTTGCTGTCTAAGGGACTCTCAAGAGTCTTCTCCAACACCACAGTTCAAAAGCATCAATTCTTCAGCACTCAGCTTTCTTCACAGTCTAACTCTCACATCCATACGTGACTACTGGAAAAACCATAGCTTTGATTAGTGGGACCTTTGTTGGCAAAGTAATGTCTCTGCTTTTTAATATGCCATCTAGGTTGGTCATAACTTCTTCAGTGATTAATGCAAAAAAATAGAGGAAAACAATAGAATGGGAAAGACTAGAGATCTCTTCAAGAAAATTAGAGATACCAAAGGACCATTTCATGCAAATATAGGCACAATAAAGGACAGAAATGGTATGGACTTAACAGAAGCAGAAGATATTAAGAAGAGGAGGAAAGAATATACAGAAGAACTGTACAAAAAAAGATGTTCATGACCCAAATAATCACCATGGTGTGATCACTCACCTAGAGCCAGACATCCTGGATTGTGAAGTAAAGTGGGCCTTAGGAAGCATCACTAGGAACAAAGTTAGTGGGGGTGATGGAATTCCAGTTGAGCTATTTCAAATCCTAAAAGAAGATGCTATGAAAGTGCTGCACTCAATATGCCATCAAATTTGGAAAACTCAGCAGTGGCCACAGGACTGGAAAAGGTCAGTTTTCATTCCAATCCCAAAGAAAGGCACTGCCAAAGAATGCTGAAACTACTGCACAGTTGCACTCATCTCACACGCTAGTAAAAGTAATGCTCAAAATTCTCCAAGCTAGGCTTCAACAGTATGTGAGCAATGAACTTCCAGATGTTCAAGCTGGTTTTAGAAAAGACAGAGGAACCAGAGATCAAATTGGAATGTTGGAACCAGAGATCAAATTGGATGTTTGACCAGAAATTCAACATCCGTTGGATCATTGAAAAAGCAAGAGAGTTCCAGAAAAACATCTATTTCTGCTTTATTGAATATGCCAAAGCCTTTGACCGTGTGGATCGCAACAAACTGAGGAAAATACTTAAAGAGATGGGAATACCAGACCATCTGATCTTCCTCTTAAGAAATCTGTATGCAGGTCAGGAAGCAACAGTTAGAACTGGACAAGGAACAATGACTGGTTCCAATAGGGAAAGGAATACATCAAGGCTGTATACTGTCACCATGCTTATTTAACTTATGTGCAGAGTACATCATGAGAAATGCTGTGCTGGATGAAGCACAAACTGGAATTAAGATTGCCAGGAGAAATATCAATAACCTCAGATACGCAGATGACACCACCCTTACGTCAGAAAGTGAAGAACTAAAGAGCCTCTTGATGAAAGTGAAAGAGGAGAGTGAAAAAGTTAGCTAAAAGCTCAACATTCAGAAAACTAAGATCATGGCATCCGTTCCCAACATTTCATGCAAATAGATGAGGAAACAGTGGAGACAGTGACAGATTTTATTTTGGGTGGCTCCAATATCACTGCAGAAGGTGAATGCAGCCATGAAATTAAAAGACACTTGCTCCTTGGATGAAAAGTTATGACCAACCTAGACAGCATATTAAAAAGCAGAGACAGTACTTTGCCAACAAAGGTCCATCTAGTCAAGGCTATGGTTTTTCCAGTGGTCATGTATGGATGTGAGAGTTAGATTATAAAGAAAGCTGAGCACCAAAAAATTGATGCTTTTGAACTGTGGTGTTGGAGTAGACTCTTGAGAGTCCCTTGGACTGCAAGGAGATCCAACCAGTCCATCCTAAAGGAGATCAGTCCTGGGTGTTTAATGGAAGGACTGATGCCGAAGCTGAAAGTCCAATACTTTGGCCACCTGATGTGAAGAACTGACTCTAGAAAAGACCCTGATGCTGGGAAAGATTGAAGGTGGGAGAAGGAGACAACAGAGGATGAGATGGTTGGATGGCATCATTGACTC
This sequence comes from Bubalus kerabau, assembly GCF_029407905.1. NCBI lineage: Eukaryota > Metazoa > Chordata > Mammalia > Artiodactyla > Bovidae > Bubalus > Bubalus kerabau. The sequence continues at coordinate 97,534,220 of NC_073627.1, read as the reverse complement.
AATGGATATGAGTTTGAGTAAACTCTAGGAGTTGGTGATGGATAGGGAGGCCTCGCTGCTTCAGTCCATGGAGTCACAAAGAGTCAGACACAACTGAGCAACTAAACTGAATTGAGAAAAGATGAAACCCCTTCTTTTGGAGGTTTGAAGATATTAAGAGACTCAATGATTAATGTCACTTATGGTCAGTAGTATATAAAGGATAAAATTCAGAAACATGTCTACTAATCCAGGGAATTTCCATCACACCGTATCACCTATTCTTTAATAGTAGTATTGTGATTCATGGAATTATGAGCCAGATTTAAACCTTGTATATTTTTTACTTCATCTTACTAATTTAAACATAAAGAGTATACTTCAAATGGCCAATGGGCATATGCAAAGATGCTGAAGATTTTTCATTACTTGATAAATGCAAATCAAAATTATAATGCAGTACCACTTCACACCCACATTGGTCAGAATAGCCATCATTAATAGCCCATGAATAACAAACGCTGGAAAGGGTGTGGTTAAAAGGGAACCCTCTCACATTGTGTAGGTGGAAATGCAAACTGATGTAAGAATTATAAATGACAGTATGGAAGTTCTTCAAAAAACTAAAGACAGAGTTACCACATGACCTGGTGTCCCACATCTGGGCATATAACCAGATAAAACTATTATTAGAAAGAATACATGTACCCTTATGTTCACAGCAGCACTACTTACAATAGCTAAGCCAGGGAAATAACCTAAATATCCACTGACAGACAAAATGCATAAAGAAGGTGTGGTGTCTATATATCTATCTATATGCGTGTGTGCACGGCTATGTGTGTGTGTGGAATATCAATCGGCCATAAAAAAAAGAATGATATAATGCCTTTGCAGCAATATGGATGGCCCGAGAGATTATCATACTAAGTGAAATAAGTCAGAAAAAACAATATGATATCACTTATATGTAGAATCTAAAATATGATACAAATGAACATATCTACAGAACAGATACAAACTCACATACATAGAGAACAGACTTGTGGTTGTAAGAGGAAAGAGGTGTGAGGGAAGAATGGATTGGAAGTTTAGGATTAGCAGGTGTAAATAAATAAATATATATATTTATATAATATATAAATATATTTTATATATATATATATATTTATACATACACACACAGGATTGAATTACCTTGCTGTAACTACAAACTAATACAATACTATAAAACAACCATATTTCAATAAAATAATATTTAGAAAAAGTTAAGAGTCTAGGTTGGTAGCTTTATGTGAAAAATGATAATGAATTAAAGAAATCTATAGGATTTTTTCCTATAAAAGAGTATAAGTGACAAGCAAATATTATGACAGCAATGCATGGTTTTGTTTTTTTTTTTTCTTTTTTTTTTTTTCTTTTTAAACTTTACACAATTGTATTAGTTTTGCCACACATCAAAATGAATCTGCCACAGGTATACATGTGTTCCCCACCCTGAACCCTCCTCCCTCCTCCCTCCCCATACCATCCCTCTGGGTCGTCCCAGTGCACCAGCCCCAAGCATCCAGTATCGTGCATCGAACCTGGACTGGCAACTCGTTTCATACATGATATTTTATATGTTTCAATGCCATTCTCCCAAATCTTCCCACCCTCTCCCTCTACCACAGAGTCCTTAAGACTGTTCTATACATCAGTGTCTCTTTTGCTGTCTCATAAGCAGCGTTATTGTTACCATCTTTCTAAATTCCATATATATGCGTTAGTATACTGTATTGGTGTTTTTCTTTCTGGCTTACTTCACTCTGTATAATAGGCTCCAGTTTCATCCACCTCATTAGAACGGATTCAAATGGATTCTTTTTAATGGCTGAGTAATACTCCATTGTGTATATGTACCTCCGCTTTCTTATCCATTCATCTGCTGATGGACATCTAGGTCGCTTCCATGTCCTGGCTATTATAAACAGTGCTGCGATGAACATTGGGGTACACGTGTCTCTTTCCCTTCTGGTTTCCTCAGTGTGTATGCCCAGCAGTGGGATTGCTGGATCATAAGGCAGGTCTATTTCCAGTTTTTTAAGGAATCTCCACACTGTTCTCCATAGTGGCTGTACTAGTTTGCATTCCCACCAACAGTGTAAGAGGGTTCCCTTTTCTCCACACCCTCTCCAGCATTTATTACTTGTAGACTTTTGGATCGCAGCCATTCTGACTGGTGTGAAATGGTACCTCATAGTGGTTTTGATTTGCATTTCTCTGATAATGAGTAATGTTGAGCATCTTTTCATGTGTTTGTTAGCCATCTGTATGTCTTCTTTGGAGAAATATCTGTTTAGTTCTTTGGCCCATTTTTTGATTGGGTCATTTATTTTTCTGGAGTTGAGCTCTAGGAGTTGCTTGTATATTCTCAAGATTAGTTGTTTGTCAGTTGTTTCATTTGCTATTATCTTCTCCCATTCTGAAGGCTGTCTTTTCACCTTGCTAATAGTTTCCTTTGTTGTGCAGAAGCTTTTAAGGTTAATTAGGTCCCATTTGTTTATTTTTGCTTTTATTTCCAATATTCTGGGAGGTGGGTCATAGTGGATCCTGCTGTGATACTGATAGCCTGCACCAATCAAAAGACAGACAAAACAAAACATGGCAGCCACACAGAAGAGTTTTTAGCTTTGTAGATTCTGAAGTCAGATTGGTCTTAATTCAGATCTCAGACATGATGTTAACTAAGTTACTTCTACTTTCTGTTTAGTTTCCTCTTCTTCAAATAGATAATATGTTGTCTACCTTATTGAATAAACATTAGAATTAATGTTTATAAACCAGTTAGAACAGTTTTGGGATCATTTTAACCACTACATAGTTTTGACAAATGACAAGTGGCTTTTTCCCTCTTGAATGTTAACTCTTTTATAAATTTTTATCTCATTGCCCTTTTATGCATTCTACACATCCTTAAGCTTTTAAAAAGCATTTTACTATAAACTATTATAAAAATTCAGAAAATATGTTCTTACTGTTATAAGACTGTTCCATTTTATACACAATGATACACATTATGACTTTTCACTTGACCTTTTAATATGAGCATTTTGTGTACTATTAAATATTTCTAATTTATTTTATATTAATTATTTAATAGTACCTTGTTTCTTATGAGATTTTTCTATCATAAATAATGCAATATTAAATGTCCTTATGATATAAGTGTATACCTTCTTTTTTTGCCCCAGGGCCTTTCTCTATTTTATCTGATTCTGGCTCCAGCACTGTCTTCAATTCCAGATGCCTTCACTGCCCTGCTTCCTGAGTAAACCTTCTTTCAGCCATGGTTACTTTTCTGGCTACTTTTTATTTTGATCTTCATCTAATAATATTGCAACAAGATTGCCTATGCTTGAATGCTGCTTTTTCTTCTTCATCACTTACCTGCTTCACAGACGCTAACAAACTAAAGTTTTATTATAACCACTGCTATTTTACTGAAACTGTGCTGTAAAACATTGTAAATAACAAACTAATGAAATTTTCAACTCAATAGCATATAAAATTGCTAATTAAAACCCACTATGTCTCTCTCAAAATTCCATTCCCTTTGATTTTATAACGTTTTAAAAAAATAAATTTTTTTTCACTTATCAGTGACTGAAAACTCCACTTAAGACTGTGTAGTCTCCAATGAAGACTAAAATGTGACAAGAATCTGTTCACATAATGTAAATGTCTATATTATATAGCTTCAGGTACCGCTGAACACAGTACTTGAGTATTAACAGGAAACTTCTTCTCACTCTTTACATTGGTTTCATTCAAGCAGGATATTCCCTTGTAGTGGTCATCTGTCTAGCAGCAGCTCCTCTCTCATGCTTTATCTTCACAGCAATTCCAGAACAAAAGAGCCTCTCCATTACTCCACCAAATTTCCATTACAATCTCATTGGTCTGCTTTCATTCACATACATGTCTCATATCTTTAAAGCTATCATGATGCCTGGAACTAATGATTTATAACTATATTCATTAAAATATATACCTTACATATGATATACATTATATTTGTAAATTATGTATTATTTTATAACATTTGTAGAAATATGTTTCATTAGCAATGTATGGCTTTTTTCCATTCTCATTTTCCTACTCCAGGTTCCCTAATTCACCAGGAATATTATGCTATTTCACTGACAGGTTTTCTGGACACTTTGTCCTACTGTGCATTTGTATGATCATACCCTTCCTAAAGCACCATTTTAAACATGTCACTCTCAAGGGCAACATGTTTAAATTTTCAATGGATTCTCATTTACTATTATAGTCTACTTAAATTATTTTATTTTATTTTATTTTATTTTTAAACTTTACATAATTGTATTAGTTTTGCCACACATCAAAATGAATCCACCACAGGTATACATGTGTTCCCCATCCTGAACCCTCCTCCCTCCTCCCTCCCCATTCCATCCCTCTGGGTCGTCTCAGTGCACCAGCCCCAAGCATCCAGTATCGTGCATCAAACCTGGACTGGAAACTCATTTCAAACATGATATTTTACATGTTTCAATGCCATTCTCCCAAATCTTCCCACCCTCCCCATCTCTCTCAGAGTCCATAAGACTGTTCTATACATCAGTGTCTCTTTTGCTGTCTCATACACAGGGTTATTGTTACCATCTTTCTAAATTCCATATATATGCGTTAGTATACTGTATTGGTGTTTTTCTTTCTGGCTTACTTCACTCTGTATAATAGGCTCCAGTTTCATCCACCTCATTAGAACTGATTCAAATGTATTCTTTTTAATGGCTGAGTAATACTCCATTGTGTATATGTACCATAGCTTTCTTATCCATTCATCTGCTGATGGACATCTAGGTTGCTTCCATGTCCTGGCTATTATAAACAGTGCTGTGATAAATTAGATTATCATTTAGATCCTTTCATAATGTGGCCTTAATTGTCCAGTATCTGATGACAACTTCAAGCTTCCACTTGTGGCTTTTCTGTGAAGCTGCTTCTTCTCTAATACAAATTAAAACAAAGAAGATTTAAGTGACTTTTAACAAGACTCTTGATCTTTCAATGCTTTGTAGTGAGGACAAATAAGAGTGTAGCTATGCATATTGTTTGATGTTGTACTGTTGAATTTCTCAGTGCTAAGAACTTTCAACTCCTCAGACTAAATACATTTTGTGAATGCAGAATGTTGTGTCCAAAGAGCCAAAAATAACTGTAGGTTAATATAAGTACCAGAGGTTTCTAATCGAAAAATCTGATGCAATCTCACAGACAACATTCATTGTTGTGTTTTAATTTCCTATATGGATGTACTCACTTTGGCAGGACATATACTAAAATAATTTACTATATGGAATTAAGTTTTTATTCTTTACCAGGGAAGTATTCTTCCAAATTCAATGTTACCATACTGTGCTATCCATTTAAATAGGTATATTTCCACTAAAGGCCATGTACAGTTTGATCAAGCCTCTTCAGCAAGCTCTGAATTATCTTATAGTATTGATCAAAATATATCTAAATAATGGACTGTTTCAAAATTGGGGAAGGAGTATGGCAAGTGTGTATATTGTCACCTTGCTTGTTTAACTTATATGCAGAGTACATCATGTGAAATGCCAGGCTGGTTGAAGCACAAGCTGGAATCAATATTGCCGGGAGAAATATCAATAACCTCAGATATGCAAATGACACCACCTTAGCAAAGATAAACTAAAGAGCCTCTTGATGAAGGTGAAAGAGGAGAGTGAAAAAGCTGGCTTAAAACTCAACATTCAAAAATCCAAGATCATGGCATCCAGTCCCATCATTTCATGGCAAATAAATGGGGAAACAGTGGAAACAGTGAGAGACTTTATTTTCCTGGGCTCCAAAATCACTGCAGATGGTGACTGCAGCCATGAAATTAAAAGACACTTGCTCCTTGTAAGAGAAACTTTGACCAACTGAGACAGCATAATAAAAAGTAGAGACATTACTTTGCCGACAAAAGTCCATCTAGTCAGAGCTATGGATTTCACAGTAGTCATTTATGGCACCCCACTCCAAAACTCTTGCCTGGAAAATCCCGTGGACGGAGGAGCCTGGAAGACTGCAGTCCATGGGGTCGCTGAGGGTCAGACACGACTGAGCGACTTCATTTTCACTTTTCACTTTCATGCATTGGAGAAGGAAATGGCAACCCACTCCAGTGTTCTTGCCTGGAGAATCCCAGGGATGGGGGAGCCTGGTGGGCTGCTGTCTATGGGGTCGCACAGAGTTGGACACGACTGAAGCAACTTAGCAGCAGCATGTATGGATGTGAGAGTTGGACCAAAACGAAAGCTGAATGCCAAAGAATTGATGCTTTTGAACTGTGGTGTTGGAAAAGACTATTTAGAGTCCTTTGTACAGCAAGGAGATCAAACCAGTCAATCCTAAATGAAATCAGTCCTAAATATTCGTTGGAAGGACTGATACTAAAACTCCAATACTTTGGCTATCTGATGCAAAGACTTAACTTATTAGAAAAGACCCTAGTGCTAGGAAGGATTGAAAGTAGGAGGCAAAGGGGACAACCGAGGACAAGATGGTTGGATGACATCACCAACTCAAAGATATGAGTTTGAGAAAACTCCAGGAGGTGGTAAAGGATAGGAAGGCCTGGAGTGTTGCAGTCCATGGGGTCACAGAGTAGGACACCGGTGAGTGACTGAACAATGATATCTTAATGAATCTATTGTGAAATGATAAAACACCAACTGGGGTTTTTGTTTTAATTTAATTTTAAAGAAGCTCTTTTTCTAGCTTTGCTCTTTTAGTGAGTTTAGCAATGTGCTTCCAGTTCACATCCTGCAATAAACTATAACATGAACCCTAAAACAACATCTTTGAATTATATGCAAAAAGTCTACCAAGTTTCAGCTGTAAAGAATATCCCTCTTGAACCTGAAAAGGTGAGTTGTGCATTTGTGAGGGACACTATTACTGAATGCAAATAATGATGCCCAACTCCCTACAGAGCCAACACCATTGTCAGTGACCTTGTTATCTTTCTGGTACCATGGAAACTCACATAACCATAATCTCTTCTTCCACAGCTCTGTCTGCTCTTCTTGACTACTCTACATTGGAAGTAGACATCTTTGACCTTAAGCCACTTTCTCAGATACCTGTGACTCATGTTCCAGGATCCTTTCTTTGTACCTGTAATTGTCATACTTCTAGAATACTTTATCTATCTGGTCAAGCCAGATTGGTCTCACCTCTTTAATTATCCTTCCTACTTTATTTAGATAATTTAAAATTGCCATTTGCAAATGATTACTGTAATAAGAGTAAAATTTGCTATTGAATTCCCTGGTGGCTCAGATGGTAAAGCATCTGCCTACAATGCGGGAGACCAGGGTTCAACCCCTGGATCGGGAATATCTCCTGGAGAAGGAAATGGCAAACTACTCCAGTATTATTGCCTGGAAAACCCCATGGATGGAAGAGCCTGGTAAGCTACAGTCCATGGGGTTGTAAAGGGTCATACACAACTGAGTGACTTCACTCACTTTTGCTATTGTTAACTTTACTATCATGATGGTTGTCAGCTACATAGCATGGAAGAAAGGTTATCAGCACAGTGTAAAGAAATAAACTTCCTAGAATTTAAGATTGGCTCCATCAGGTATTTGCTATATAATAATAATAATGTTATTTAAACTTTCTAAGTCTCAATTAATTTCTTCTCTAAAAAAATTTACAACATAGAATTTTAATAATTGAATGAAGACACATATTAGGGAATCTTCAGAATACCTTGTTCATTTTATAAACATATTAAGTCTAACTCATTTACCTCAATTTGCTCATTGCATTTAACATAAGCCCTCAAAAGTCCTCCAGGTTTGTGAGAAAAAAAAAATAGCTTTCTAATCTTTGATGACTAGCTCAGGAATAGCATGGCAAAGTCCAGATTTAATCCTAGCCCTTGTGATTTCAAATCCTATTATTTTCCATGTTGATTATTTCCCCCTATTATTTATAACTGCTAGCCAAAGAAGGATACAGATAGACAGAGATAATAAGCTTTAAAGCCACTTCTTGATTTCTATTTTCTACATGAAAAGCTAAGATGGCAAAACAATTTTTAGATTCTTTAGGAAATAATGAAAGGTTCTAGAAATATATGATCATTTATGCCTTCTGGTTTGCTTTAACCTTCTATATACATAAATCTAGAGTATAAAGTGGACTACAAAACTCTACAAATTATATACATATGCATCTGTATATATCCAGATATATACAGATACATCTGTATATATCTGTACTTGACCTAAATTGAGGGCTATCTCTGAAGCACAAGTTCTTAAAATTCCAGTGATACAAGCTGACAAGTAATATTATGATATCAACATAACATTGATACATTGTCTCTACTATTCTACTTGGGTTGTCACAATAGAGTATCACAGGCTAGGTGGTTTAAGGGCTTCCCACCTTCCCTAAGTGGTAAAGAATCTGCCTGCCAAATCTGGAGATGCAAAAGACACGAGTTCGATCTCTAGCTTGAGAAGATCCCTTAGGAAAGGAAATGGCAACCCACTCCAGTATTCCTGCCTGGGCAATTCCAGGGACAGTGGAGCCTGGCAGGCTACCATCCGTGGGATCACAAAGAGTTGGACCTAACTGAGCACGGCACAGCAGAACAGGTAGTGTAAACAACAGACATTGATTTTTTCACAGCTCTAGAGGTTGAAAGTCCAAGATCATGGTGCTAAGTGGCTTTACCTTGAGGCTTCTGTCCTCAGCTTGCAGATGGCCACCTTCTCACTGTGTTCTCACATGGCCACTTCTTGCACCTGCGCTTTTGTTGTCTATTCTTTGTCTTATAAAAATATCAGCTTTTTAAATTAGAACCCTAACATTATGACCTCATTTAACATTAATTACCCTTTAATTAAAAGAGGTAATTAATACAAATACAGTGACATAGGTGATTATGGCCTTAACATATAAATTTTAGAGACAATGCAATTTAGTCCATAACACTGTCATATCCTGTTAATCCAAATTAATAATCTTTTAAATAGTAGAACATTCATTACAAGGAAAATACCCAGTCTTAGATTCCTAGGAAAAATAAAGAATTTACTTAAATTATATTTTCCCTAATTTTTCCTAAAATGTACATTTCCCATATATATTCACTAAGTAAAAACTACAACAATTAAGATTAATATGTTTACTAGTATCCATGTTAATATTTATATAATTGAAATTCATACACAATTACATGACTATAAAACTAGGCATAATGTTTCAAAAATTTATGATGAATTCTAAAATGAATCCAAGAGTTGAAACAATATATCGCTCCTATTTCAGGAGAATTTCTTTTCATATATATGTATCAGTATCTCTATATCTAAGAAATTCAACTGTATTGGATGCTGTGATACATCATTCTAGTCCCTATTCATGATTAAAATATATATTCTTCAAACTGCTGACTGTTTCAAACTGACAGCTTCCAGCTGTCATCCTTCTTCAAAAATGGCCCTTGATTGGAGACAGCCCAGTGTCATACCCTCTGCCCCCAGGAAAGCTTGCATCCAGTGACTGATCCACTCTTATGTATAAATGTCAATTCCCTGGACACAATGCAGGGTGACTTTAAGAGCCAGTGCCGCTTCAGAGCTTCTCCATCTTAGCTTATCACTCTGCCCAATCTGATTCCCTTTCTTTGCCTTCCCAAGAGCACCCTAGGACACCTCACATGAAAGAGTAACAAATACTTTTTGCAGCAGTGCTAAAAGCATTAATGAATCAGACAGATTAAGGAAGTGCATATTTATTCCCCTCACAGTAATGGAGGCATGTTTTCAAAATAAAATCATTTTTAGTCGGTCATGATTAACTTTTATTTTAGCAAAATTTTAAGGAAGTCAATGGTCCTCCCAAGTAGTAAACACAAGAATTCTTCTGGGAAATTTGGCTACAGTTTCATAGAGTTCTTTTTCCAAGAAAAAAAAAAATCTAAGACAATAAAAATCAACTAAATTTTGTTCAAGAAAAATAAAACAGAAATGTGGATTTTAAAATAAAACATAGGACAATAGTTATATCAATAAGCTATCTTATACTTTATAATATTTTAATAAATTCCAAAGTTATTTCACTGGCATTGTCAAAAGTATACACCAAAGTTACTTTGAGTTTTTTAAAAGAAAGGGTTATTTTTCATCTTGTTACAAAGGTTGTTTGAAGATCTTACTTGTGCTGGGCCCTGCACTTAACACTGTTTTTGTTCATGATTGTCAATCCCCAAGAGTTAATCTGGTGCCTCAAAGATCATTCAAGCTGTTGAAAACTATTTTTTCATTTATAAGTGAGTAATGACAGCACCTGGGAACATGACATCTGAACTTAATTGCCAGTTCTATCATGTGTAGGAGTTGTGGAAATTTCTCTTAACCTTTCTGTTCTGAAGGGTGCTTAGCTGTAAATTAAGACTGAAAATAGTAATAGCTATATCACAACATGTGTCATGAGATTTCAGTGAAATAGTTTATGCACAAAAGGATATAAATAATAAGAAACAGTACAAATTCTTTATCCATTCTTATCTTATTCATCTGATGTAAAGTAAAATACTAAATTGCACATGTCATTGTTGTTTAGTCTCAAAGTCATGTCTGACTTTTTTGCAACCCCATGAACTACAACCCGCCGGGCTCCTCTGCCTATGGGATTTCCTAGGCAAGAATACTGGCGTAAGTTACCTTTTCCTTGTCCAGGGGATCTTCCTGTCAGGGATTGAACCTGCATCAAAGAATGGCAGGTGGATTCTTTACCACTGAGCCACCAAGAAGCCTAAATTGCTCATTATTTCATGTTTATCAAGATGATCTTAATATTCCCCTCAACTGGACTATATTGTAAATAGGCTTCTTCCTGACTCCAGGCCCCTTTCCTCCCTTTTCTTAGGAAATTTACTTAAGAAAATCTTGTAAACTCTTTTTCATCCTCTTTAAGATATAAATCTTTCAAAAATTTCTCTTGCCAGTTTTGTGCTCCAGGGCTATCATTTTCAAGTATAAAGGAACCATTTCATTGAAATGTCATCAAGGAATACAGGGCTCCTATTCCCTAGTCTCTGTGGGAGGGTAGGAGCCTGAGTTGGGTGCCTTACTCCAAGTGGAAAAACTACCTCCTGTCATGAAGATATGAGCAAGATTAGTTTTCTTTTTGAAAGTCAATAGTAAACACAGATGTCCTTTGACCTCTGTCTCACCTCACTGTTTAAAAAGTTTCACAGCTTTTTTGTTTGTTTGTTTGTTTGTTTTATTTATTTATTTATTTTATTTACAATATTGTATTGGTTTTGCCATACATCAACATGCATCCACCACGGGTGTACACGTGTTCCTCATCCTGAACCCCCCTCCCACCTCCCTCCCCAAACCATCCCTCTGGGTCATCCCAGTGCACCAGCCCCAAGCTTCCTGTATCCTGTACTGAACCTGGACTTGCGATTCATTTCTTATATGAGATTATACATGTTTTAATGCCATTCTCCCAAATCATTCCCCCCCACCCCGCCCCGCACAGAGTCCAAAAGACTGTTCTATACATTGGTATCTCTTTTGCTGTCTCGTATACAGGGTTATTGTTACCATCTTTCAAATTCCATATATACGCATTAGTATACTGTATTGGTGTTTTTCGTTCTGGCTTACTTCACTCTGTATAATCGGCTCCAGTTTCATCCACCTCATTAGAACTGATTCAAATGGATTCTTTTTAATGGCTGAGTAATACTCCATTGTGTATATGTACCACTGCTTTCTTACCCATTCATCTGCTGATGGACATCTAGGTTGCTTCCATGTCCTGGCTCTTATAAACAGTGCTGCGATGAATATTGGGGTACACGTGTCTCTTTCAGTTTTGGTTTCCTCAGTGTGTATGCCCAGCATTGGGATTGCTGGGTCATATAGCAGTTCTATTTCCAGTTTTTTTTTTTTTTTTTTTTTTTTTTTTTTTTTTATCTCCACACTGTTCTCCATAAGTGGCTGTACTAGTTTGCATTCCCACCAACAGTGGAAGAGGGCTCCCTTTTCTCCACACCCTCTCCAGCATTTATTGCTTGTAGACTTTTGGATCACAGCCATTCTGACTTGCATGAAATGGTACCTCATTGTGGTTTTGATTTGCATTTCTCTGATAATCAGTGATGTTGAGCATCTTTTCATGTGTTTGTTAGCCATCTGTATGTCTTCTTTAGAGAAATGTCTATTTAGTTCTTTGGCCCATTTTTTGATTGGGTCGTTTGTTTTTCTGGAGTTGAGCTGTAGGAGTTGCTTGTATATTTTTGAGATTAGTTGTTTGTCAGTTGCTTCATTTGCTATTATTTTCTCCCATTCTGAAGGCTGTCTTTTCACCTTGCTTATAGTTTCTTGTGCAGAAGCTTTTAATTTTAATTAGATCCCATTTGTTTATTTTTGCTTTTATTTCCAATATTCTGGGAGGTGAGTCATAGAGGATCCTGCTGTGATGTATGTCGGAGAGTGTTTTGCCTATGTTCTTCTCTAGGAGTTTTATAGTTTCTGGCCTTATGTTTAGATCTTTAATCCATTTTGAGTTTATTTTTGTGTATTGTGTTAGAAAGTGTTCTAGTTTCATTATTTTACAAGTGTTTGACCAGTTTTCCCAGCACCACTTGTTAAAGAGACTGTCTTTTCTCCACTGTATATTCTTGCCTCCTTTTCAAAGATGTATACCTGTGGTGGATTCATTTTGATATTTGGCAAAACTAATACAATTATTTAAAGTTTAAAAATAAAATAAAATTTAAAAAACAAAAAACACACAAAAAAACAAAGATAAGGTGATCATAGGTGTGTGGGTTTATCTCTGGGCTTTCTATTTTGTTCCATTAAGACCAATGTCTGGCCTCTCTCTCCTATTCAAATAGCCCTGAATAAAGTATTCCTTCCCGGTTTAACTTTGGCTGGTAAAACATTGTACTTTGACAGTGAGAACTAAAGTTTATTTCCAAAAGTTGTCCTTTCTGAAATGTTTTAATATGTGTATGGAAAAAAATAAGAAGGCTAAAGTATGTAGTGGAAGAATCAAATGGCAGCCTTAAAAGCAGGTAGAAACTCATTGAAAAATGTTTTCATTAAATACTAGCTGTTACCCATGAATTTACAGAGATGGAGAGGTGAAAGCACTCTCAGAAATTATAGTATCTCAGGAAACCTCAATTTTTTGCTAAAAGCTTAGATTGAGAATACATTACAATTCCAATGGTCATATTTTTTCTCCAGACATATTTAGAAAAATAAATAATGAAAAGGAGGTATTATCCCCCTCCCCAATTGTACAAATATCAAAAAATATAGCCACCCTCCTGAGTGTTATTGTGCCTTGCTGTCTAACCCAGGCAGAATCATCATTTCTTCTGTCAAAACACACTAAAAATACTGTGTAAAGAATTGTATACCTGTGGCGGATTCATTATGATATTTGGCAAAACTAATACAATTATGTAAAGTTTAAAAATAAAATAAAATTAAAAAAAAATAAAGCTATAAACATAAAAATAAATAAATAAATAAAGATTCCCAGGCGCTCTTTAAAAAAAAAAAAAAAAAAAAAAAAAAAAAAAAAAGAATTGGAGGGACTCCTTCGTATTTCTAGTGATAAATTAACACTATAATGGTCCCCATACTCAGTTACCTATTTTCAGCAAAGTCAAGCAAGCTGAAGAATTATACAGAGGATGCCAAGAATTAATAATCTCTGGGAAGGGTAGTTACTTTTAAGTCATGCTACAAAGTTATTGCAGCTTGAAAGAAGGCTGACTAAGAAGGATCTTCTCACTATAAATATTCATATGTATAATTATGTCCTGCTTCCCAAACATTGGCACTGTTTGAGAAACTGACATTAAAAAGCTTATTAAAAACAAGTTTTGCTATAATTATTGTAAAATTAATGCTTATATGTAACAGAAAAAGAATGAAAAGGAGGAATCTAAAGTCATCTCTGCTGCTGCTGCTGCTGCTGTTGCTAAGTCGCTTCAGTCATGTCCAACTCTGTGCGACCCCATAGACGGAAGCCAACCAGGCTCCCCTGTCCCTGGGATTCTCCAGGCAAGGACACTGGAGTGGGTTGCCATTACCTTCTCCAATGCATGAAAGTGAAAAGTAAAAGTGAAGTTGCTCAGTTGTGTCCAACTCTTAGTGACCCCATGGACTGCAGCCTACCAGGCTCTGCCATCCATGGGATTTTCCAGGCAAGAGTATTGGAGTGGGATGCTATTGCCTTCTCCGAAAATCATCTTTACACCCACAATTTAGTGATAGCAACTTATAAACATCTCAGCAAATTTTACTTCCATGTATGTATAGAATATTTAGTATAGTTTAACATTTTAGCTCATACTATAAACTGGGGATTATTGTAACTACTATACCAATATTATCATATTTAATGCTCAGAATAGCCCTATAAAGAGGGCATTATTTTTAACCAGGTTTTACAACCAAGGAAAACAGGCACAGAAAGGTTAAGTGATTTGCTCAAGGTCAGAGAGTTAGTAAGTTATCAAGCCTGATTGTATCAATAGTTAGTCAATATGGTTTAATGGCCCATGTTTTCATACATTATAATGTCTGTTACCAAACCCTTACTTTGAAAATTAATATGGTTTGCCAAAGTTTTCACTATTATATAGAATTTAATGGTGAATTTCTTACGGTTGCACATTTTTCTATACTTTTCCACTTATCACCTTGAGATAAATTTGTTGAAGATTTATCTTAGTCTAAGAGCATACTTATTTTAGAAACTGATACATATTTCTCAAATTTCCCTCAATAATGATTACCAATGTTATTCCATTTTTATGGTAAGAAAGAGTCACTTCATTGTTGCCTTCTCACAATAGACTGTTTTCTACTCTACCCCTCCTCCCACTATATCTGACAATGTAGACCAAGACAACACCTACTGAAAATATAAGCTACATTAATTTATTTCTTAGTAAGAAAATGCTATATAGAAACATTTTCACAGATATAATTTTCTAGTTATTTCTCCTAGCACTTTGAAATGAAATCTTAAATTTATCTTAGTTTAATTATATTAATTTTATTAATTCAGACCATAGTAGGCATATAGCAGTCTATCCTGCTAGATGCAGTCAATAATGCAAAAGATAAATAATCCTGTTTGTTTCATTAATTAGCTTGCTATGTAAGGGGAAGTTATCCCACATAAACTGCTAATGAATAAGGTAAAGATTTTGTTAATTATAATACAAGCTGACTTTTATGTACAGAGGGGTGGATAAAAATATGCCATTAGCTCTCACTGAAGTGGTCCAGAAGCCTTCACTGTAGAGTTACCTTTAGACTTGAGACCTAATGAGACAGAACACTAGGGTAGATGTACAGAAGTCTGAAGGACATACCTGAGCCAGCGAACATGATGAAGCAAGTCACAGAAAAATAAAAGTGGATACGGTTTTCTGTTTTACATTATGAACTGAGGGCATTTAGTGGGAGGTGGACTTGATTTTTCCAGCTATAAATACATATTGTATCATCTATTTCTGTAAATAAAGTGTTTTATCAGCTTTCTAATCAACACTGCCCCCAAGAGGACCAGGTGTTTCCACTGATTAATTTGTTTCATAAACTCAAAAAAAAAGTCAGTCTTTAAAAAGAAAGTGTATTAATTACCTTCTTTGTGCTCAACACTGTGCTGCTGCTGCTGCTCCTGCTAAGTCGCTTCAGTCGTGTCCGACTCTGTGTGACCCCAGAGGCGGCAGCCCACAAGGCCCCCG
The DNA here is from genome assembly GCF_029407905.1 of Bubalus kerabau. Lineage (NCBI taxonomy): Eukaryota > Metazoa > Chordata > Mammalia > Artiodactyla > Bovidae > Bubalus > Bubalus kerabau. Next base: position 97,518,397 of record NC_073627.1, on the reverse strand, counting down.
TCCCTGGGATTCTGAAAATGAAAAGAAACATATTACTAGCAAGAGTTAAATAATAAAACCAGAAGTTGAGATAGGTAAGAGGCAATCAGCCAGGCAAAGATCTGGGTACCATATTGCAAAAAGATTAGAAAGAATCTGTGGTCAGGAGGTAATTGTCACCAAAGGAGAAGGCTAGGCATTTTGACTGTGATCATTGCTACTTTTAGACTATTAGTATAAATTAGCCTCACCATTAACCTCTTTTGCATGATTATTTGATACCTCTTCATTCATTTTTAGTTTTGGTTTGCTCAGGGAGTAGGTAGCAAATAGAGAAAAGTATCATTTCATTTTTTATTCACATACTCTAAGGAGTTACTAGAATTCTTTCCCAATCTTTAAATATCATCTTTCTTATCCAGCTGCTGCTGCTAAGTCGCTTCAGTCGTATCCGACTCTGTGTGACCCCATAGAGGGGCAGCCCCCCAGGCTCCTCTGTCCCTGGGATTCTCTAGGCAAGAATATTGGAGTGGGTTGCCATTTCCTTCTCCAATGCATGCATGCATGCTAAGTCACTTCAGTCGTGTCCGACTCTATGCGACCCTATGGACAGCAGCCCACCAGACTCCTCTGTCCACAGGATTTTCTAGGCAAGAATACTGGAATGGGTTGCCATTTCCTTCTCCATCCTATCCAGAGATACCCACTAATCAAAAACTATTGTCTCTCTTCATTCTGCCTTTCCAATCTAGACTCACACCCCAACTCTGCCTTATTAAGGCAATGTAAACTTCATGCGAAGAGTTGACTCATTGGAAAAGACTCTGATGCTGGGAGGGATTGGGGGCAGGAGGAGAAGGGGACGACAGAGGATGAGATGGCTGAATGGCATCATCAACTCGATGGACGTGAGTCTCAGTGAACTCCAGGAGTTGGTGATGGACAGGGAGGCCTGGCCTGCTGCGATTCATGGGGTTGCAAAGAGTCGGACATGACTGAGCGACTGAACTGAACTGAACTGAAGGGTTCAAGAATTCTGAAAGTATTACACTCAAACAGGATACATCAAGACCAGATAGAGTTTGTTTTCAGGATTAGTTTTTCCTTGAAAAATGACCATAAAATCAGATTTGCCATCAAAATCCACCATTTATTCTGTGTCAAAAATTGGATTTGCTGTCTTCAATATGATTTTATCTCAGTTTGATTGCTACTGATATTTATCAATACCTTGATGCATGCACTCATTTTTACTTCTTTTCCTTTTATCCTGGGGCATTAAATATTTTTAGAATACACACTATATGATAATATCATCAACATAAAACTATATTTTAAAATTTTATTTAGTATATTTTATATATCTATAATAATAATAATGAATGAAATTCATATATATTGTTATAACAATTAAATATTTTGTATATATATATTTTTTAGCCTATGAGCCTCTAACTGCACACTGCAGTCACCACCAAATATGATGGGGGAACAAGTAGAGTGTTTAAATTTTGCAAATCATGCTGGGGACTTGTACCCAGTTTGCATCAACATCCTCCTTGAGGTTAAGGGACAAGTTAGCTATTTTTCAAATAGCCCATTGTACATCAGCCGTGGCCATTTGAAACTATGTTTCCTAGATTTTTTAAATAGTCTTGCCAATGGTATAAAATGAATACTAATCATCTGTGCCTGTCTTGCTTGGGGAAGGAAGCTCTTTGGGGTTTTCAAGTTGTTTGGAGATTGTCACTTGATACATTGCTTTAATCATTTTGCTGTTTTAATCAATGTGCACATGTGCTAAGAGAGGTCTGACGAGCATAATGTAATGAACTCCAAAAATAACAATCAGAAAAACCTCTGGGTCCTCTCCAATTCCAAAATATAATGTAATCTCTGAACCAAATGAAAGTGTCCCCGGTCCAATTTGTTCAAGGGAAGATGATCAATTTATCTCCTCCCAAAGAGAAATAAAGGGAAGGAAAATGTAAAAGTAGTTGAAGCCTCAAATATATTCAGAGATTCTCTGAACACATCAAATAAATGTCACTTTCACCTGAGGAAAAGATTTTTAGAAATAAATGTTTCAGAGATACACAAGAGAGTCTTTTTAGTGTTCTAAAGGAAAACAAAATATGTTTAAGCATCTGGATGTGAATGAACCATGGTAAAATTGTTTTCAAAGTTTTTATTCAAATAACATTTATAATTGCTGTAATGGTTATGATAACAATTATCATTTTTTATGTTTGCCAAATGGCAGGAAGAACAGTAGAAATGTTACCCCATTGTGATGCAATCTACAGCATGGTGACTATAGTTAATAATGCCATATTGCATATTTGAAAGTTGCTAAGACAGTAGATTGTAAAGGGCCTCATCTTCACACAAATAAGAAAAAAAAAATTATAACTATGTATAGTGACAGGTGTTAGGATAAATTATTGAGGCAATCACTTTGCCATATACCAGTTCAGTTTAGTTCAGTTGCTCAGTCATGTCCAGCTCTTTGTGTCCCCATGGACTGCAGCATGCCAGACTTCTCTGTCCATCACCAACTCCCGGAGCCTATTCAAACTCATGTCCATCAAGTCGGTGATGCAATCCAACCATCTCATCTTCTGCCATCCCCATCTCCTCCCACCTTCAATTTTGCCCAGCATCAGGGTCTTTTCCAATGAGTCAGTTCTTTGCATCAAGAGGCCAAGGTATTGGAGTTTCAGCTTCACCATCAGCCCTTCCAATGAATGTACAGGACTGATTTCCTTTAGGATTAACTGGTTGGATCACCTTGCAGTTCAAGGGACTCTCAAGAGTCTTTCTCCAACAACAATTCAAAACCATCAATTATTCAGTGTTCAGCTTTCTTTATGATCCAACTCTCACATCCATACATGACTACTGGAAAAACCACAGCTTTGACTAGACGGACCATTATCAACAAATTCTCTGCTTTTTAATATTCCATCTAAGTTGGTCATAGCTTTTCTTCCAAGGAGCAAGCATCTTTTAATTTCATGGCTACAGAAATCATCTGAAGTGCCTTTGGAGCACAAAAAAATGAAGTCTGTCAGCGTTTCCATTGTTTACCCATCTATTTGCATGAAGTGATGGGACTGGATGCCAGTATCTTAGTTTTCTGAATGTTGAGTCTTAAGCTCTCCTCTTTCACTTTCATCAAGAGGCTCTTTAGTTCTTCGCTTTCTGCCATAAGGGTGGTGTCATCTGCATATCTGAGGTTATTGATATTTCTCCCAGCAATCTTGGTTCCAGCTTGTGCTTCATCTAGCTCGGCATTTCGCATGATGCACTCTGCATAGAAGTTAAATAAGCAGGGTGACAATATACAGCCTTGATGTACTTCTTTCCTGATTTGAAACCAGTCTGTTCCATGTCTGATTGTAATTGTTGCTTCTTGACCTGCATATAGATTTCTCAGCAAGCAGGTAAGGTGGTCTGGTATTCCCATCTATTTCAGAATTTTCCACAGTTTGTTGTGATGTACACAGTCAAAGGCTTTGGTGTAGTCAATAAAGCAGAGTAGATGTTTTTCTGGAACTCTCTGCTTTTTCAATGATCCATAAGATGTTACCAATTTGATCTCTGGTTCCTCTGCCTTTTATAAATCCAGCTTGAACATCTGAAAGTTCACAGTTCATGTACTGTTGAAGACTTGCTCAGAGGATTTTGAGCATTACTTTGCTATCATGTGAGATGAGCACATTTGTGCAGTAGTTTGAACATTCTTCGGCATTGCCCTTCTTTGGGATTGGAATGAAAACTGACCTTTTCAGTCCTGTGGCTACTGCTGAGTGTTCCAAATTTGCTGGCATAATGAGTGAAGCACTATCACCACATCATCTTTTAGGGTATGAAATAGCTCAACTGGAATTCCAACATCTTCACTAGCTTTGTTCTCAGTGATGCATCTTAAGGCCCACTTGACTTTGCATTCCAGGCTGTCTGGCTGTAGCTAAGTGATTACACCATCATGGTTATCTGGGTCATTGTCTTTTCTGTATAGTTCTATGTATTCTTGCCACCTCTTCTTAATATTTTCTGCTTCTGTTAGGTCCATACCATTTCTGTCCTCTATTGTGCCCAACTTTGCATGAAATGTTTCCTTGGTATCTCTCTTTTCTTTAAGAAATCTCTAGTCTTTCCCATTCTATCATTTTCCTCTATTATTTGCCATATATGCAAATATCAAATCATTATGTTTTATACCTAAAACTAGTACAATGTTTTATATCAATTTAAAAATTTAAATTTTTACCTCAATTTAAAAAAATGAGAAAAAAAATTACTCCATTTTAACTTACACAAGAATCTTAGAGGAATGGTAGTTCTTATTTTCTCCATTTTTAGAAAAGAACAAACTGAAGCTTATAGATTTTAAGTAACAGAGATAAAAATTAAGCAAAAAACTATCCAATTAAACTCTTAGATACTTTGCCATTTTCAGAAAGCCTTTGATAACTCTAATGTTGTGTATATATGTGAAGTAATGTTTTAACAGGAGACTCAGACCTCTCATTTTTAGACCTTCCACAGTTCACAACTTTTTCATTCTCACTACTTTACATGGTAGCTCATTCCTAACATCCCCTAATTTGACAGGTTCTTAAACACCCCTGGATTTTTCTACCTCTGTTTTATTATTTTTTCATTCTTACCAGAACAATATTCTTCTGTTCCTCTTTACCTTTTTGCCTATTCCTGCTTTTAATAAATGGTTTGATGATCCTTTTTTTATTAAATCTTTCTTGACTCTCCCAGTCTCTCATGGGACTCACTGGGTATTCATGACATATTGTACCTAGATTTTCTTTCCCCTACATTCCTGTGATTTTAATGGTAGTGATTTTGTTTTTCAATCTCCATAACCACATTGTCTCATTAATCCCAAATATATAAATAAAAATAAATGAATTATTTTCTCTCTTATTGCTTTACTGTGTCACTCAACAATCTATTGGGTTAGAACAGAGAATAAAAAAGGAAAACATTTCTGTTACCAATAAGAATGCATTATGCTTGCCTTTAACTTTTAAAACAATGAATATTCTGGGGCTGGCAGGCATCTAAAGCAAATGAAATGTTATTTTTCACTCATTTCAGAATTGCATAAACAGAATAGTTGCATTATATACAATGATTTGAGGACTATTTTTCTTTTGGTTTTAATTACTCATACTTCTAACTTTAGTCTGTAAATAGTTTTCAGAAATTATTGTAAAATGAAATATTGTGTTTCATTTTTAAGGAGAGTAAGAAGGAATTCAGGAAGAAAATATTAAAAAAATATATATATAAATCCAACAATAGGAGAATGACAAACCCAATTTAAACATAAACAAAAGTCCTGGACATATACCTCACCAGAAAAGATACACAACTTGCAAATGAGCATATGAAAAGATATTAAATTTCATATGTCATTAAGGAATAGTAAATTGAAACAACACGAAACCACAACACACGTATTAAAATGGCCAAAATCCAGGGCACTGACAACACCAAATGCTGACAAAGCTGTGGAGCAAAAGGAATTCTCATTCACAGATGGTAAGAATGCACCACCCTTAGCCATTTTGGAAGATAGTTTGGCAGTTTCTTAGATAAATAAAAATACTCTTACCATATGATCCAATAATCACAGTCCTTAGTATTTACCTAAATGAGTTTAAAATGAGGTTTTGTCCACACAAAAACCTACAAACAGATGTTTATAGCAGCTTTATTCACCCTTCAACTACATATAGATGGAATAAATCTAAGTCAGCAGAATAAAGGCAATGATTGCTGTACAGCAACTTGAAGCACTGCTCAAACTTCAGACTAGCCTGTGAACCATGTATGCTCAGATAGAATGTTTTGCTACATTTCAACCAATGTACTAAAGACTTAGAGAATTGATGTACTATTTGAACTGCTGCCTACAAGAGGTGAGACAAACTTATAGTCCAAAACTACCTGGATTGATAAACTGCTAAAACAAAAACAAGATTCTCCAGAAGATTATAACTGAAACCAAAGTTTACACAAGAAAGGGTTCAAAATTTCCAGGATACAACCCCAAATTACACAATGTACAATAATCCACAAAAAATGTGGCCATTTCTCAAGTAGAAAGAAAATTAAGATATATTGCTAATGTGTTCCTTCAAAATTCACATGTTGAAACCCTATTCCCAATGTGATGGCTTTAAAGTCAGCCCTTTGGGAGGTAATTAGACTTAGATGAGAGTTTGAGGATGGAGCCCCCATGAATGGGATTAATGGCCTTATAAGAGTCACAGGTGAGTTTGTTTCCTCTCTTTCTTCACCATCTGAAGCTGCAGTGTAAGATGGGCTTCTACAAACAAGGAAGTGGTCTCTCACCAGACACAAAGTATTCTAGTGCCTTGATCTTTGAACTCTTAGCTTCCAGAATTACAAGAAATTTTTATGGCTTAAACAATCCAATCTATGATATTTGTTGTATAGCATCTTGAACTAAGATGTGATCTCCAAGATCATCTAAATGTTGGAATTATCAGATAAACATTTAAATCAGTTATTATAACTCACTAATATAAACCAAAGGGAATTATATGAAGTGCTTAAAATTACTGTAATATTCAAGAGAGAAATAGAAACTATAGAAAAGAACCAAATGGAAATTCTATAACTGAAAACTACAGATTCTAAAATTTAAATAAAATACAAGATGATATCAATAGTAAAATATAGATATCACAAAAAAATAACTAGTGATCTTGAAAATAGGTCAATAGAAATTACACAATCTAAATAAAACAGAGATACAATTTCCATAAAATGAACACAGCTGGTGGAGTAAAATGTTACCAAAAGAATGTACTGGAATACTAGAACAAAAGAAGAAAGAGATTAGGACATAAAAAATAACCAGTGAAAATACCCTTCAAGAATAAAAACATTTCCAAATGAAGGAAAATAAAGAATTCAGCAATAGCCTAACTGCTCCATAGGCATTGCTAAAGAAATTTCTTCACACTGAAGAGAGATGACAACAGATGAAATATGGATCTTTAAGGATGCAGTAATAATACTAATAACACTGGTAAATACCTGAGTAAACCCATTAAAAAACTATTTTCCTCTTAAGTTCTGTAAAATACATGTGACTGCTTAAATCAAATATCATAACAGTGTCTGGTATGATTCTTGAATATATAGGAATGTAATGTATATCACTCCTATAGAATGAAGATCATTGGAGAAGTTGTTAAAGGTACATTTAACTTGCAAGATTTCTATATTTTATATCGTGTAACAATATTAATTCTAATCATGAAAGTTTATTTGTTATAGTATACTTCCTAGAGCAAATACATACACACTGATGTGCAATGCTCCCACAGAAACATGTTACAAACAGCCAAAAGTGAAGATAAATTTAAATGGGTTAACAACAGAAAATGCATAAGAGGGCATCCAAGGAGGGAACAGAAGAATAAAAGGAAAAGTAACAAGCATAAAACAAATAATAAATTGGTAGACCAATCCAACCATATGGAACATTACATTAAATGTTAATAGCCTTAACAATACAATTATAAAGAGATAATTGAAAGAATGGATAAAAATTATGACCAATCAAATGCTGCCCTTAGGATAAAAAATTTAATAAGGCACAAGCAGGATGAAAGTAAATGGATGGATAACTAAATGCCACGAAAACAGGATAAGAAGACTGAGCTAACAGTTTCAGTATCAGATGAGTTCATGACAAAGCTTATTACCAGGGATAAATATTGATCTTACATAAGTATTAAAGGGGCAATTCATTAGGAAGACATAACAATTATAAATATATACACATCTAGAAACAGTGCCTCAAAAATACATGAGGAAAACTGAAAACATTAAGGGAAGAAATAGACAATTCCACAAATACAATGTAAGTTATTAAGACCTGTGTCTCAGTAGCTGATTTAACACCTAGATAAAATATCAGTAAAGACACAGATGCTTTGAATCCACCAGCTGAATCTAATTTGCATTTACAGGACACTACTGTGTCCGACTCTGTGCGACCCCATAGACGGAAGCCCACCAGGCTCCACCGTCCCTGGGATTCTCCAGGCAAGAACACTGGAGTGGGTTGCCACTGCCTTCTCCAGTGCATGAGAGTGAAAAGTGAAAGTGAAGTCGCTCAGTCGTGTCCGACTCTTAGCGACCCCATGGACTGAAGCCTACCAGGCTCCTCTGTCCATGGGATTTTCCAGGCAAGAGTACTGGAGTGGGGTGCCATTGCCCTCTCTGTTACAGGACACTACAAACTACAAATGAAGAATACACATTATTTTTAAGTTTATATGCTACAGTCAATTAGATATACAACATGCAGGATCATAAACAACTCAATAAAATGTAAATAGATATAAAATCATATAGTGTATTAACAACCAGGACAGAGGGGAAATGGGAAAATATTGGTCGAACGGTACAAACTTCCAGTTATAAGATGAACAAGTTCTGGGAGCTATAGTTCAGCATGGTGATGGTAGCTAATAACACTGTATTACACAGTTGACCTTCAAATAACACAGAGATTAGGATCATAAGCCCTCCACGCATCCAAAAACTGCATGTAATTTATAGGTGGCCCTCCATATACTCGGTTCCTTCATATAGGTGTTTCCTCCATATTCACAAATCCACATCCTCAGATTTAACCAATCTCGGATGCTATAGTGCTGCAATAATCACCACTGAAAAAAAAATCCACATACAAGTAGACCCACGTAGTTCAAACCTGGGTCAACTGTGTACTTGAAAACTGGTAAGAGTAAATCTTAAATGTTCTCACCCAAAAAGGAAATGGTAGTTATGTGACAGGATAGGGGTATTAAAGCACTAACACTATGATTACTATGTTGGTAATCATTTTGCAATATATAAATGTATCAAATCAACAATTTGTACACCTTAAACTTACACAAGATTATATGTCAATTATATCTCAACAAAGCTGGGAAAAAAAACAGAATAAATAACAATTATATAAAGATTTTTTATTCCATCAAATTCATGGAAATGAAATTTTGTTTAATACTATAGGCACCAAGTACAGAATGAAAATTTACATTAGATAACAATTATCCTATTTTGTTGTGTCAACTCTAGCGTTGCTTATTTGTGTAATTTTTGTACAAATTATATTCTAATGTATCTCAGTTTATACCCAGGAAATACAAGCAAAGGGGACTAGTGTTAAAACTACTGTATCTAAAATAAGTGGAGAATAATGTAGATACATGATATAGTTACTTATTCTAAGTGGGCTAAATTTTGGAGCTCCGAGTCAGCTTCTGGGAGATAAGAGAGAAAGTTCCACATTCTCCCTCATAGCCTTTATCAGATCCTAATTTTAGTTGTAAGCCCCACATTTGGTTTGAAAACAAACCAAAATAAACCTCTTTGCAATTCCATGGACTGTCCATGGAATCCTCTAGGCCAGGGTACTGGAGTGGGTAGCCGTTCCCTTCTCCATGGGATCTTCCCAAGTCAGGGATCGAACCCAGGTCTCCCTCATTGCAGGCAGATTCTTTACCAGCTGAGCCACAAGGGAAGCCCAAGAAGACTGGAGTGGGTGGCCTATCCCTTCTCCAGGGGATCTTCCCAACCCAGGAATCAAACTGGGTCTCCTACATTGCAGGCAGATTCTTTACCAACTGAGCTATCAGGGAAGACCTGAATGCTCAATACCGGATCTTTAAATGGTTTCTAGATTTTAATTATTACAAAAAAAAGTCTTATGAACACACATACAAAATTTATTTTTGTGAATATTTTTTAACTTTTATATGCTTGTTATTTTATTATTTCCAACCTTTCTTGGAAAATTCTTGCTATTTTATACTCACCATGCTTTTTCTTTTGTTTTTCCTTATAAGTATGGCAATACAAGTATAATTATTTATGCAAAAGTTTATCCAAGTTTTTTTCACTCTGGGCATGTGTTACTATGCACATATTTTATAATAAAAAAGTTTAAGCCAGATTATTTGAGTATTCTCAAAGCAAAAATTACACTGGGCAGTATTGAACAGACAACATCAAATTCATTCTGGGCAACAAGGACAAGAGACCAGAACAAAGTTTGTTCAGCTCCACTGAAACAAAAGAGAAGAGTTTGTAAGAGCTGTGTGATGGGCACTGTAGTTCTTCAGCATTTGCCTGCAGGCTTTAGCCAAAGGAAGAGTAAACTTTTTTTGTATCTTCATGACAGGTGGTAGTTTTACAACTTAGAGCAGGTCTCCCATCACAGTCAGGCTCCTACCCTCCCACAGAGACTGGGAACAGTCTCTTCCTTGATGCTTATTAATACATTTCAAAGAAATGGCTCCCAGGTCCTTGAGAAAGCCTCTGGTGGTCAAACTAGCAAGAGGAATTCATGTATGTATGTGTGTATTTCAGATATAAAGGACATAACAGTATATTTATTCCAGGTGTATGATGAAATGGCTTTATATTTGTGTATGTTGTAAAATGATTACCACCCTACATCCACTTAACATCTATCACCATACTTTTTTTATTGTGATGAGAATTTTTAAGATCCATTCTCACAGTTACTATTAAGTATCAAATACATTATTATTAACTATAGTCACCATGCTGTGCATTATATTATTTACTCATTTTATAAGTGGAAATAGGCATCTTTTGACCCCCTTCACTCATTTTATCTACACACAACCCTCTGCCTCAGGCAATCACCAATCTGTCCTCTCTATGCATGAGGTTGGGTTTGTTTATTTGTTTAAGATTCTAAATATAAGTGAGTTCACATGGCAGTTATCTTTTTCGGTCTGATATTCTACTTAAGTAATGCCTTCAAGGTCCATCCGTGTTGTCTCAAATGGCAAGATTTCATTATATGTTTATAGGCTGAATTTTATTTTGTGTGTGTATATATGTATATATATTTATATATCACATTTATTATCCATTTATCCATTAATGGATGTTTAGATTATTTCCATGTCTTGGCTATTCTAAGTAATGTTACAATCAACATGATGGTGCAAGGATCTTTTTGAATGTGTGTTTTTGTTTCCTTCAGGTAAATCCCAGACGTGAAGCTGCTAGATCATACAAGAAGCTTCTTGAAATACTTAAATTCTCAAAGGGACAGAGAAAGAATTCACAATTACAAGTTTTCTAAAGCAAATGTTCTAGCAAAATGGAGGGGAGGGAATCTGTCTGACTAGACCATCTTGACTCCTTAAGGGTAAGGGTGAGAGCTAAGTTAGGAGCCCACAGGCAAGAAGCAGCCTATCTAGTTTTCAGTAAAACTGAAGCAAAGGTCAAGGCTTCTTGTCCAGTATCAAGTGCTAAACAATTTCTAGTTCGATTATGAATAAATTTAGCATTTCAGGATTCTTGGGGTTCAGATAAATAACTGCAATGAGTTAAACTAGAGAGGATTGTGTGAAACTTTCACTGCTTTATAATAATTGGAGGATACAAATCTTTTTTTTTAATTTTGAGGTAAAAATTAATAAGTTTTATATATAAATCACAGAAGATGCCGTCACACAATTTTGCAAATAATAATGCTAATAAAAGTAACCTAAGTTAGCACAATGACTATAAGAATTTCAGAGTGCTTGCATTCTGAAACAGTCTGATTTAATTTGGTCAACAATTTGAAAACATGAAAATTGTACTATAGATAATATTTCTGAAAGACCTCCCTTCTACATTTTGATACCTTTTTGTCTTAAAAGGGTGTTGGTATTAAGAACACTTTTCCTTTTTTTTTCAAGTAGGTTATATCAACACATGGCAAGTACGTAGTTAATCTGATCATGTTTTAGGCAATGCATTTTTATATCTTATTTCAAAGGAATACCTTCCGTTTACTTGCTATATTTAAAATATTGTGAAGATTAATGTGGTATTACTATTATTATCTCAATTTTTCAGATGAAAACCCTCAGGATCACAGAATAAATAACTTTCCCAAAGTTATGTTATAGTGTTTGTGTGAACATACATTCAACTCAAATTTGGCTCACTGCAAATCATAAGCTATTTCCCTTGTTGAACACCCACCATCTGAGACCAGCTACTACAGTAAGGGTATTTTTATTTGTTTATGTACAGTGGCCATTTTACTTTATAAAATATAATAAAAAGAGACCTAATAAGTAATTTACAATTAGATATTTTAGGTAACATATAGGAATGTCAATAAGAATACTGTAGTCCTCAACATTGAGATACAAATCGATCTATTCCACAACAATCATTTTTAAGTTTTCCAAAGCGAGAAAGAAACACTGTATTAGAAAACAATACTGTTTTCAGAAAGACAACATGTGAAAAAACAAAAACAGCATTTTTTTGGTATACAAGAAAGGAAATGAAGAGAAAGAATGGATTGTTTATCGTCTGTTCACGGCAATACCACTACCACCCTCATCAAACAGAACCAAACCAAAATAATTTACATACACATAGCTCGTCTCTATACATGTACATTCTCACACAGATTAGCACTTTTGCTGACCAGCACCTGGCTGGTCCCTGGAGGTCTATAATTGAGAGTACTCAAGTCAGCAAAAAATCTAAAATAAGACGCTTGGGCTTTTTATTTCAGAATTCTGAAAATCAAATTTGTGGACTGTTTCCAAACATAAGTCTCCAGCTTCACTAACCTCGGAATGGGTCACTTCTGAGTAAAGTAGAATATTCAGGTTTGCTTTAATGAACTGATTTTTCACTCAATTCACTAAATGGTCTTTTAGCCAGACACAATCAAGAGGATGAAAATTATGTCTTTAACTATGTTAGCAAGTGATTAGTGCACAAAATAAAAAAAAGCCATTATGACAAGCGCTGGTTGGTACCTCTGTATCATGTGAGTATGTGTAGGATCAGCTGCAGGCATGGAGGCGAGGGACACTGGATGGTAGTCAGTGAAACATTCAGCCTCTGTCCATTGGCCCATTGCCCCTATATTTTTATTCTTATTGACTCATGTACTTTATGTATATATGTATCAATATTTTTAGATGGAACATTTCATAAATACCTCTCTCTAGAAAATAATAGAAAATGCAATACTTTAAGTTTCTCAGGAAATAGGTTTAAAAATATTCTTGGCTATAGGGGCTCACTGTGTATCCGTTAAGTTTATGCCTCAAGACAGGATTTAGTAAAGTCAAAGGATAAGTTTTAAATGTGAACTCGTGTGAGTAAAGTGAGGGTCTGATTTTCTTTCTGTTTTGTTTTGTACTGCCAAAGGGTGAGGTACAATACACTGAAGTAAAGTTATAATTTTCCACCAAAAGTTGTTTATTTAGGTTAATCTTTAAACTACTTCTGTATTGACTATGTATATACTATTTGTGCATTCTGTATTGACATTTTTTCCCCCCAAAGGTTCTAACTATGTTTCAATTCATTGCACCTTATTACATGATTTTTGGCTCTGAAGCTCAAGGACAAAATTGAACTTGAGTAAGATTCGGCACAGCAACAGTGGCAGGAACAAAACCCTTCTTTGTTGGAGGTGATTATTTATTAGCCAATGAATGTTATTTAGCTAATTTGGTACTTATGTGAATAAAGCCACTGGTCAAATCACTAAAGTGTGTTCCTCATTCTGACAATCAAATTTAATTTTCCTTTGTGTAAACAGATGATTAGGCCTGTGAGTTCAGATATTCTCAGTGAGAAAAATTAATTTGTCCAAAATATTAGTCATTTGGAGTCAGGAGCAAGAGTCATATTTAATATAGCTTCTCAAACAAATATCAGTAACATGACTATTATAGAGTCATATGGATTAAGCTTCTAGTACCATATATAGTGAACTACATAACTGACTTGTTATATTTTACATAGATTTCTTAGAGATTTTTTATTATTGAGTTTTCATAACATATTTCAAATATTGCTAGTATATTCATTCATTCTCTTGATTTCTCCCTTTCTCTGTAAAGTGATAACAATAGTGCAGGTGAATATTTTCATTTGCTTCAATATAAAATGTCTCATTTCAAAACTGACCTGAAAAATATGAGCTATTTCATGCAGCATGAAAACGACAGAATGTAATATAGGCTTACATGACTACAGGTCCCTGAAGAAGGGTGAAAAATACCTGTAACACCCTGCAGTGGGTTTCCCTACCTACAACCACACGGGGACCAATTATACAGATTGAGGATAGCTTGACAGAATCAAGGATGAGTTCAGCAGCCCCTGAAAGAGAATCGAAGATTAGATCAATACAGTTCTGGCATAAATGAAAAAAGAGGTAATTAATACAGGAGGCCAACCAATAAATTAGCCAATTGTGTTAAGGAAATGGTGTGGGACTTTTACTGCTCTAAATTTTCCTCTGTAATCACAGGGAAAGGCTTAGTTTAGTTTGGATTCCCTTCCATAAATAAAGTTTCCTTGCTTGACTTCTAAGATCTATGAGCTAGACACATGGTAAAGAGTGAAAATTAAAACTAGGACTTTAAATATATTGATAACTAGCACAGAAAGAAAAAAATAATGATGTCTGATTCTTGTGTATCGGTATCTAGTGGATACTTAAGAGCAAAATTTTCATTGTAGATACTCCTAATATCTGAAATTTTATACTTGTAATTCTAAATATATAATTCTTCATAAAAATCATAAAAGTAAAATACATCATAGCTAAATAAAATCAATGGTGAAAAACTAGCAAGGATTCAGAAAAAATATTTTTTCAAAATTGATTATTAAGGCATCATACCACATGGGGACTGTTTTAAAATGTATAATTACAAACTTTATCACATATGCGGCAATAGAGATGCAAAAATCATATATGATGTTGACACCATCTAAATAATACTTCATAAAACTCTGGGAGGACTTTAGTTAGTCTTGTGTCTATATTCTGAAGTATCCTTGTCATATGGTAAGGCTATAGTTTAGATAAATGGTCAACTAAAAAGTACATATCATTCTAAGAACAGATTGCTGAAGTGTCCAGAACTGATTGTCAAATGACATGTATTGCTCTACTTTTCCCAAAATATTACTGCTTCATGACATCAGTTTAAATATTAAGAAAAGTATTTAACCAAAAAATAAGAAAATAGGAGAACAAAATTATTATTACTGTATAAATTATTTAAAAATTTGGAAGCAAATTTTGAATAACTGATAATGTTTTCCACAAATGTACCAAGTGGTTTTCAGTTCAGTTGTGCAGTCATGTCCGACTTTTTGTGACCCCATAGACTGTAGCATGTCAGGCTTCCCAGTCCAATACCAATTCCCAGAGCTTGCTCAAACTCATGTCTATCAAGTCGGTGATGCCACCCAACCATCTCATCCTCTGTCGTCCCATTCTTCTCCTGCCTTCAATCTTGCCCAGCATCAGGATCTTTTCCAATTTTTGTTCTATTTGTTTTCTACTGCTGTGTCACAGATTACTACAATTTTAGTGGCTAGAAGTAAATGATTTATATTACAGTTTCTAGATGTCAGAGATCTAGGCATGTCTTAGCTGGGTTCTCCATTCAGGGTCCCACAAGGATGAAATCAAAGTGTTAGACTGCATTCTAATATGGAAGCTGGACTAGAGAAGTATTCCCTCTAAACTCTTCCAGGCTGTTAAGAATAATTTCCTAGTAGCTGTGATTCAGGCAACTTGCTCCTTGAAAGTCAACAACAAAGGGAATCTTTGTCTCTTCACGCCTCTAACTTCAAAGATTGCCTGACCCTCTTTTAGAAAAATCACATAATTAGATCAGACATACCAGATTAATCACTTCCTTTTATTTAACTTAGAAGGAACTGACAGAGACCTGAATTAAACTTGCAAAATTTCTTCACTTTCATCATACAATGTGAACATGTTCTTAAGTCCTACCCCACTCAAGGGGAGGGACTTTTATGGAGTGTATACAACAGGTAACAAGGATTTTTAAGAGCATCTTAGAATTCTGCCTACAACACATGTCCCAAGTATCCTTTCACACTGTATTTTCTATCTCTGAGCAGTTCACCTAGTTGAATGAAGTCCTGCAATTTTTAATAATGAATTGTTTTTGTTTTCACTGATCTGAAATTTGAAACAACAGAACTAAGCACAAAACTAGGTTCATTGTAGTTAAAAAAAAAATTTAAATCATTGCCTTAGCATCTCTGTTCACAATATTTTTTGCCTTCTCTTTTGGTTGAGGTATAATTCATACAGTGAAACACACAGATCCAAACTGTAAGGTTGGATGTTTTCACCAAATGTTAAGACTCAGGAAACCCACAGCCAAATCAAGAAACAGAGTATTTTCATCAACCCAGAAAGATCCTTCGTGCTTCTTCCCAGTCAATGACTACCCATACTCATAGAGGCAATAACTGCTCTACTCATTCATAGATTAGATATGCTTACACTAAAACATGTTTGGAATCATTTCATATATCTTTTGTCAAATACATCTTTGAGGTTCATATTATAAATTTTTAATTGTCTCTGTCTACTGGTAGGATTCTTTACCATCTGAGCCACCAGGGTAAAAGACAGGGAGGCCTGGCGTGCTGCAGTCCATGCAGTTGCAAAGAGCTGGACACAACTGGGCAACTGAATAACACCACCACCACACTGGTAGGATATCACTTTGTTTATCAACAGTTTTAAATGGAATAGCTGGCTAGACAGCTGATCTCCACAAAAGAGATGCATAAAAATCACCACTGAGATCATCTGCCTCAACTTCAGTATTTATCAAACAGCTATAGATGGTTCAATCGGAAACAAAGCCTATCTGTGTGTGAATAAAGACCTTGGGAGGCTTACCCCTGGGTATTTCTTGTGCTTGCTTACACACTTTCTCTGCCCTAAAATATTTGCATTTTAGTAAAAGCCTAACATGAAGAAACTCTGTGGAATTCTGTGATCCTTGACGATATCTGACCTTTTGAGATCTTTAAAGTTCCAGCAGGGTTGGGATTTTCTTTTGTTGGTTTTGGTTTTTAGCTTCCTTTATATTTTCTAAATGTTGTAGATGTGCTGGTGAATAAAGTGAGTTTTACTTTTTCCTACCCAATTTGGATACCTTGTATTTCTGTTTCTTTGCTTGTGATAGAGTCTATAGCACAAAGTTAAATATAAGTAGTTATTTCCTGATGTTGGGAAGAATTTAGACTTTCACTATTAAAAATTTATCTTAAGTTTTTTAACTATTTATTTTGAAATAATTTTAGATATACAGAAGAGTAGCAAATACAGTACAGAACATTTTCATATACATTCCAACCAGTTTTCCCTATTGATGTCTTACTTAACTATGCACATCCATGAAGACTAAGACATAAACACTGCTTCAATACTAGTAACTAAACTACAGGTTTTATGTAGATTTTACCTTTTTCCACTAATATTCTTACTATTCTAGAATGTATTACAAGATAATACATTACAGTTAGTCATCATGTCTTTTTAGTCTCTTCCAATCTATGAGAGATCCCTGATTTTCTTTTTCATATCCTTAACACATTTGAAAAATATTAGTCAGGTATTTTATAAAATGTCTCTCAATTTGAACTTGTATGGTGTTTTCTTTTGAACAGGAATAGGGAAAAGTAGGTATATATTCCCAGAGCAGCATCCTTAAAAATAATACAGTAACTTTTCTAGAATATGTCCTGATTGTGGTACCTCTTGATCAATTTCTCAGGCAAATGACATCTATTTCAATAGATAGTCTTGTGTGTATGTGTGTGACTGTCTAATTTTAATTTTAGGAAAATTTTCTTGAATTGCAGAATTTTAATATATTTATTCTGTTTCCATGAGGCTTCCCTGATGGCTTAGATGGTAAAGAATCTGCCTGCAATGTGGGAGACCCAGGTTCAATCCTTGGGTTGGGAAGATCCCCGGGAGAAGGAAATAATAACCCATTTCAGTATTCTTGCCTGGAGAAGTGCATGGACAGAGGAACCTGGAGGGCTATAGTCCATAGGTTCAAACATGACTGAGTGACTATCACTTTCACTTTTATTCTGTGTCCTTACTTTGGTTCTTCTTCAAGGATTGTTATATGTTTTACATTTTACTTCTGATTTTTAAGTTTTTGTCCTCCACATTTTTAATCTTCTATTTATCTTGAGGTATCACCTGTTATCTTCATTTGCTCTTGTGTTCTTTGTAATTTAATTGTTACGGGTCAGTTTTCTAAGGACGTGTTTCTGGCCTGTTCTCACCATCAATAAGAATGTTACTCTGCAACTTGTTCTCTTTTCCTTTATGATTTTGTATAGGACTTAATTTTGACCTATTTCTATTGCTGATTCTTAGGTAGAATTTGTTTTCCTGAACTTTTGGGATCACATGTGTTTCAGGAAGGCTTCTTAATATCCCTGAGCATTCTTATCTGTTACTTGTAACAAAATACCATGAATACGAGTGGCTTAAACAACAGAAGTTTATTTCTCAGTTTGAAGGCTAGAAGTCCAAGATCAACATTTCAGTAGGTTTGGTTTCTTCTCTTCTTATGAGGGCAACAATCAGACTGTATTAGGGCTCACTCATATAACTTTATTCTAACTTAATTACCCCTCTAAAGCTCTTCCCTCCTGATACAGTCACATCCTCAGATATTAAGGATTAAGACTTCAACACATGAAATTTTTTGGCAGGAGGGCTTACTCAGTCTTTCTAACATGAGGTCACTTACAATTACCCAGTATTAAAAAGGGCAAAACCCCTCCAGGTTTCAGCTGTTTTACTCAGGTTGGAGAAACCTACTCTCTGGGAAATACTTCCTGACTATCATGGTACTTCTGTTCTTGGATCTCAGATATTCTTTCAGTTCATTCCTTCTTCTCCCCACATAGAATTAATACAATGTGGAACTTTAATTCTTACTGGTTTGTCTCCATCTGCTTATATGCTGGAGTGCATTAGGACTTACTACCTAGTTCTGTTGTGTATGTGGCTTATTGTTTGATGGTTTTACTATCGTGTTCCTCTGTATTTCCTTATATTGGTATTTCATGTTTTCTTTTTTTTTCTTGGTCTGTATTTTGACAATACAGGGTTATCAACTTTAAATATTTTAAAAGACGTGTCCTTTGGTTTTATTGTTCATCTCTGTTTTTCCATTTTCTATTCCATTGATTTCTGCTCTTTAATATTTTCATCCATGTACTTATTACTTAAGATTTAACTTGCTAACATTTTTATAGATATTTTAATGTTATGTGTTCATTATAATTAATCTCAAAATATTATTTGATTTCTCCTTTCGGTTATTTGGAAGTATGTTACTTAATCCTCAGATAATTGGGGATTTTTCAAGTGTCTGCTTTAAAATTGATAACTAATTTAATTCTGTTATGGCCAGAGAATGTACTGTGGATGATTTAACTCTTTTAAATGTATTATCTCATTTTATGAAATAATATATGGTACCTTTTTGTGAACTTGAAAAATATGTGTATTATCAGTTTGTTGCTTAATAGTGATTTATTTCTGTTGATTAGGTTCACAAGCTGTTGGTATAATATTTTCAAGTCTTCTTCTGATTGTCTAATTGTTTTATCAATTGCAGGATGAGAAGTGTTCACATCTCCAACTATGAACTGACTCCATTATCATTACCAAATGTCTCTCTATCTCTGGTATATATAAATATTCTTTATCCTGATGTCTACTATGCACAATATTTACAGACATACTCCAATTTTCCCACAATTCATGCTTGCAGGGTATAAACACAGAAAAAGAACAGGAAGTCCCTAACAACCAGGATTAAGCTAGGCACTGAGATATTTCTAAGAATTGCCTTCCAGTGAGGTTTAGAGTTTTTAATGAACAAGATTCTAATAATTGGTTGACATTCTTTTCTGCTGACTCTATTGTCTTTGTCATTTCTCAATCTGTTTCTGTTGACTCACTCTATTCCTAGTTATTGGTGACATTTTCTGGATTCTTCACATATTTAATAATGTTTTCATTGTATTCTTGTACTTATGATGCTAAGTTCTTGAGCACCTAAATTTTTCTGATGTTTTCTTAATAGACATTTTTTTCCCTACAACAGTAAGTTGATTTCTTTGCAGTTAAGCTTGATTTTTGATGCTTACTTTTAAGCACTGTTAGGGGATATCAGAGTAGATTTTACTCTATAGAGTTAAATTAGTTAATTTGAAATTATGTGGGTTTTTTGTTTATTTTTGTAATGTTATATTGTAATGTACATTATTCTATTGTGTCAGCTGTACAACATAGTATTGATATTTTATGGATTATACTCCATATAAAGTTACTATAAAATATTGTCTACATTCTCTCTGCTCTCCATTACATCCTTGAATATTGTTTATTTTATACTTAGTTGTTTGTACCCCTTAATGCCCTTAACCTTTCTTGCCCACTCATTAGTTACCACTAGTTTGTTCTCTGCATACGTTTCTTTTTTGTTATATTCATTCATTTATTTTCTATATTCCACATATAATTGAAAATATACCAGCATTTGTCTTTCTCCGACTTATTTCTCTAAGCATAATACACACTAGATTCTTCCATCATGTCAAAAATGGCAATATTTCATTATTTTTATGGTTTTATCATATTCTATTGTGTATTTATATATACCACACCTTCTTTACCCATTAACTTGTTGATGGAGACAGGTTATTTTTATATTTTGGCAATTGGAAATGATGCCCCTATAAACACTGAGGTGCATATATGTTTTCAAATTGACATTTTCATTTTCTTTGTGCATTGGCAATAGTGGTTTTCACCTTAGCTGGGAGTAATTCTGAAACAGAAAAGGCTGGAACAGGAGTCCAGTGTGAAATGGGATGCATGCCAGGGTGGTCCTGGCAGGGTGGTCAAAACATCAGTAGTTTCCAATTTGGTGCCTTTGCGCTGGAACTGGGAGCAATCAAGTCTGTGTGTGTGCTGTTCAACAGTGAAGTCTGTTTCTTACAGCCCTCTGTAAGCCCTACTGGTTTTCAAACCATCTAAGAGGACTTATCTTTCTAGTGTCAGACCCCAGAGATGGGGTGACTTATATGGGGCTTATACCCCTCACTCCTTAGTGAGGATGCCCAAGCCAATGATATTCCCCTGCTCTTCTGGGTCACCCATTAGGGGTGTAGTTCCCAATTAGATCAGCTCTCTTTCTGCCAGGTTCCTTGTTGTTCTTTCCTTAAAGTCTTGGTTATAGAAGAGCTGTTCTGCTAGTGCACAGGGCCTTCTCAATGACAGCTGCTCTGTGTAGTTGAAGAGCTGATGTTATTTATAGGAGGAAGTGAGTTGAAGGTCTTCTTAGTTCACCATCTTGATCCCACGCCCTATCCAATTTATGTGTTTTTAAGATTTCTATTGGCAGGAGCTTTCCTTATATCCAGTTGCCTTTGAATTCAGGCTGTGAAAGTACCCCAAGTTAACTAAATGGTTTTTAACTTAAGTCGTTATGTATTTATATTAAAATGTATAGACACACAAGATGGATAAATTCAAGATTGTATAATGTATTCAGTCTTGGAAAGTATAGGTTCAAATTTACATCTCATTAGTTTATTTTAACACATATCTTGAAGAATGACTATGGTTTTGCCATATGAGGGTGGAAAGATCTGAAGGGAATTCCATTCATGCAAACCTTATAACATGAGTAAAGATTTGAAAGTCTATTCATGCAAGAAGTTTTGAAGAAACAGCTGTGCATTGCAAAGCTGTTGTTGTGGTGTGGTAAGACATCTTTATTATAGGAGCTGAGCAAGAAACTGTTGTTTGGGCTAGACATAAGCCCTTCAAGAGTATTTTTATCATGACTTCAATTTTTGTTTTGACTAGTGTCATAGATTTGGAACACAGTCTGGCACAAAATGTGCTGTTCTGAAAGGATATCTCTAAACAGTCATTCATGAGCTTAACCAAATTTCTTGGTGCTACTATTTCAACAGCCATACATAGCAACATTTAACACCCATGCACAGTCCCTAGAAAGAGGGCAAGATTCTCCCTGTAAATGCAAAAAGAAAACATTTAAAGAATTATTTACATTTATTTTGTTCTTTTCTCCTTTGCCTCAAGAGTATTTCTGTAGGGAAAAATTATTTAGGTTAATTGTTTGGAAACATGACACTGGTATCCATCCAATTTTTATCATTTTCATTATATCAAACAAATTCCATTTTCATCTTTCATTAGCAAGACTCCTCAATGTCAAGATGGGCTGAACTAAAGCCAAAGACAGGATTTTGCATACTTCATATCAGATGGTTTAGTTTCTCCTTCTCCTGGATGACTAACCTTACATCTGATTTTCATATTCTGAAGTTTCAAATTCTTCCCTCTCTCTAGTAGCATGACTTGCATCTAACATGCCGTAAAATTCTCATCAAAGCACTTTCAAATATATGAAACTATAATGCAAATATAAATAAGGGATTAATTCAGAACTTTAAATAAAAATGAATTTTAAATAAAACTTAAATTAAAACTTTTCTTGATAAGGGAAACCTTATAAGAATGATATATCACACTAGGCCAAACATAAAAGAGAACTACAGATCATGCAGTATTTGAGTGGGTTGTGACTACATTGTTGAGACAGCAGTGGTACTCAGAGCAGTTTTTCTGCACCTGAATGAGGCTGAACACTGCATTTGAATGATGCAGTAAAATCTTGCTCTTGTAAAACTACAGCACAGAAATAATGCATTATTTTGAATCATCTGTA
Source organism: Bubalus kerabau (assembly GCF_029407905.1). NCBI lineage: Eukaryota > Metazoa > Chordata > Mammalia > Artiodactyla > Bovidae > Bubalus > Bubalus kerabau. Next base: position 97,495,682 of record NC_073627.1, on the reverse strand, counting down.
AAACATGAAGAAACGTCAGCACAAGGACACTGAACACAGCCTTTTGTAACAGCTAAAACTAAAGCGTTACTAAGCTCCCTCATTAAGGCATCACAACCCAAGCTTTCTTTTCAAACCAGATTTAAAAACACTATTATATTTCAAGGGTTCAGTTAAGTATCATAATACATAAAGAAAACTTTTAAAATGTAAGTATTAAGAAGAAAAAAAATTCATAGAGATTTCAAAGGAAAACAACTTGAAAAAATCTATTAATAAGCATAAAAGATAGAATTGGCTATGATCCAATTATACAAAGTACCCCTAAACGATTTTCAAACAGTACTCTTCAGTTGTACCTTAGCAAAAGAGGATCACTTTAAGTGCAAGAAGAGAAAAACGCAAAACAAATCCCTACCTTTCAAAAGCAACAGAAGTTTGCCAGTTTATTGCTGTGTCTAAAGGGAATTAATTAATAAAGTTTCTCCATCACTCCTGGTTTGAAGTTATAGGAAAGGAGAAAGAAGTACAGATATGGGGGAAAAAAAGCCAAGTTCTGCAGGTATAACATGAAAGAAATAAAGAATAACCTTCATTGAAACAAACCTATCTTGTAGTTTAAGAGAGATACTAGTAAGTTAAAAACAGGGTCATTCATTTTAGATGTTCTTTTAGTGAGGATCAAAGTATGCAAAAGAAATATTCACCTTTGAAGTTAGATTTTCTTCTTGAATTCACATACCCATAGTGCTTTTCACTTTTAATTTGCCTTAATGAATTTATTTATATATTAAGTAATTCTATGTGAAAGCACTCTTAATTGCTGCAAGCATACAACAGATCAGTGTAAGTTTCTTATATCTAGGAACTCAGTCCATCAAGTAGGGAGGGCAGGAGAGAATCACATGACCACTACAAAGATTTTAAAGTTGTATTCTGCACATTGATGGCATATCTATGGGGGTACTGTTCTCACAGGCATCATAGATTTGTTATTTATTAAAACAATTTTTGGCCAATGACAATGAATTATCTTACTCTACTGAGTCTACGTGTTTGTTTGTTTGTTTTTCATTTTTAATATAGATACTTGGTAGACAACAATCAGCAAGGCTGTGGAACTACCAGCAGAAAACTTTCCAAATACAATCCAAAAGGATTAATTTTGATAAATTAAGTGTAGCCCAAATGCTAGCCTCACCTTTCCATGCTCACAAACTTGACTGGTAAACACATTTCAGTGATTCCTTCGAAGGTCAACTACGATGTTTCCAACACTGCTAACTAAAAACATCATGAAAATGCATAGATTTATGTGGGCAAGAGAACTATCATGTGAATCAAAATATCTGCATTTATAGAACCAGTGCATTCTCTTCCTGCATGCACTGTGACAAGGAAAGACAACTACATAATTAGCAGATGGTTTGATGAGAATCAGTATAAGAGTAATAACATAAACAGATATTTACTAGCAACAGGGTTAAAGTACCTAATGTGCATAAAAGCATAAATACATATTCATAATTGGGTGTCTCTTGATATTGAGTCCATAAAATTCAAATGCTATGGATAAATGCATAAACCTACCTTGTACAATTAGGATGGAATCATTAAACGAGTAGTAATATCTCATGTCTGTAGATGTAGCTTTCTTGTTATATATATATACATACATGCATATATTTGCATGAGCATTTATTTCTGTTAGCGTCTCTCTCTTTTTTTTTTTTTTGGTTTTCATTAATCAACTCTTCTGATTGATTTCTATTTTGTGTTAACCCCTTTCCACTGTCACTGGTACAGCGCTGGTTTTCTGACCCTTTAGAAGCATGACTGTCATTTAATATATTACATGTTGACTTTTAAACATGTGTCAGAGAACACATGATTATTCAGTTGGGGGTGAGATGGAGATTATCCAAATTTGCAAAATATGTAACAGATATTCCCTGAGCCTCAGTGTTAATAATGATTACTAATGTAAAATATTATGACTACTAGCAAATGTCTCCCTGTTTTAGAAATTATGACATCAAGTATCTAATGTATTTAAAATGAGAACTATTCACACAGAAAAATAATGAGATTTTGTGTAATGCATGCTTTCATCATCTACAAGAATCAAACAATAGTTACTAACATACAATGTAAGAGAAGGCAAGAACAACCAAAGTATTTTCATAATACTACACTATCTTCCTAGTAGCCTACCTGACTATGTACTTAACAAAAAATGTATAAAGAAAGGTTGCTAATGCTATCTTGTCTGAAGATGTAATTCCTCTAAATTTCTATAACTTATGAAAATGCTAAATTCTTGAACTTTAAAGAGAAAATCAATTGAATATTGTTGTTCACTCAATAAGTCATGTCCAACTATTTGTGATCCCATGGACTGCAGCACCCCAGGCTCCCCTGTCCTCCACTATCTCAAGGAATTTGCTCAGATTCATGTTCATTGAGTACAACTCACTGGAAAAGACCCAATATTGGGAAAGATTGAAGGCAAAAGGAGAAGGGGATGGCAGAGTATGAGATGATTAGATATTAAGTGTTACATAGCATCACGCCAGGCTATTTCCTGGTGGCTCAGATGGTAAAGCGTCTCCCTGCAATGTGGGAGACCCGGGTTCGATTCCTGGGTTGGGAAGATCCCCTGGAGAAGGAAATGGCAATCCACTCCAGCACTTTTGCCTGGAAAATCCCACGGACGTAGAAGCCTGATAGGCTACAGTCCATGGGGTCACATAGAGTCAGACACGACTGAGCGACTTCACTTTTTTACTTTCAAGCATCACATTAATTGAATATTATATGCCAAAATGGGCTGATGCCAGTACCATGAATGGGGAAAAAATAAGAGTGGTATCTCAAAGTAATTAGTTAGGGAACAGAAAGATTTAACAGCAACAACAAAAAAAGGCATTAAAAAATACAAAGCTACTTAAAATCTTTGAAACCATATATTCTTTAGGCAATAATTAGATTAACGTGAAAATAGGAAAATTTAAAGCTCTTCTTCCAACATAATGCTATTTCACTTCTATTTGATTATTAAGCCTTTATAAAATTATTCATATTAATTATCAAAGGAACAAATATACCCAACAGCCGCATTATGGAGTGAAATGCAAAATATATATGCTGTATTAAAATAAATCATAAAACTTCAAAGAAATCTGGGCTTATACAAATTTGCTTTGACTAATGCGTACAAGACCCTTAATAGAAAAAAAAAAAAGCAGCAAGTTTATATGAACTGTAAGGTCATATCTAGCTTCAAATTTAGATATATATTTTTTGGAAGGGACTGTCAAGATGTTTTGGTTTCAAATAACAGAAATGCAATACTTGTTTAAGGAAAAAATTACCTTGTACAAAATATAGTACAATACTGGTTTGGGGGTACTACCTGGTGCTAGGGCTAGATATGAGACTCACTGTCATTTCTTTCCTTTATTATTAGGCTACTTCTTTCTGTGGTGACCTCTGGCAACTCTAACCCTGCATCATCCTCACCCCTACTTTCCATCTCCCAATAGTTCCAACAAAATTCCTAGAATTAAATTTCATTCTCTTCATGCCCATCCCTGAATGTTTCACAGTAGCTAGTGGGCAGAACTACATGATTTGACAAGGTCTTGATTATGTGCCAATTCCTTGGATGAGAGTGGCAACAGATATTACCACAAAGGGAAACTGAGGGGCATTAATCATAATACTGTCTATCAGCACTTGGTGCCAGCTGAGCCTATGTAGAAGATTTACAAATGGTCAATCTTCATCCTTGTTCCTTAATATTCTCAGTTCCATCAAATGCTAGGTTATGGTTTATTTTCTTTCAACTGCCATTTTTGCTCACTCAGGGTAACATCAAGTATTGGACAAGAATTCTTTCCTTGAATCATTCCAAACCTATGGGAAAACCACTATATGGAACTGGTAGGATATTTCTGTCACTAATAGTGGGCTCATGGAGTAATTTATCCTAGCACAAATATTCCGTACAGGTTAGTTCAGCCACTCAGTTGTTTCTGACTCTTTGTTACCCCATGGACTGCAGTACTCTGTGCTTCCCTGTCTATCACCAATTCCCAGAGCTTGCTCAAACTCACGTCCATCGAATTAGTGATGCCATTCAACCATCTCATACTCTGTCGTCCCCATCTCCTCCCACATTGCATCTTTTCAAGCATCAGGGTCTTTTCCAATGAGTCAGTTCTTCACATCAGGTAGCCAAAGAATTGAAGTTTCAGCTTCAGCATCAGTCCATCCAATGAATAGTAAGGACTGACCTCCTTTTGGATGCACTGGTCTGATCTCCTTGGAGACCAAGTGACTCTCTTGAGTCTTCTTTGACACCACAGTTCAAAAGCATAAATTCTTCATGCTCAGTTTTCTTTATGGTCCAACTCTCACATCCATACATGACTACTGGAAAAACTATAGCTTTGACTAGACAGACCTTTGTCAGCAAAGTAATGCCTCAGCTTTTTAATATGCTGTCTATGTTGGTCATAGCTTTTCTTCCAAGGAGCAAGTGTCTTTATTTCATGGCTGCAGTCATTATCTTCAGTGCTTTCGGAGTCCAAGAAAATAAAGTCTCTCACAGTTTCAAATGTTTCCCCATCTATTTGCCATGAAGTGATGGGAATGGATGTCATGATCTTCGTTTTCTGAATGTTGAGCTTTAAGCCAACTTTTTCACTCTCCTCTTTCACTTTCATCAAATCTCTTTAATTCCTCTTCACTTTTTGCTATAAGGGTAGTGTCATCTGCACATCTGTGGTTATTGATATTTCTCCCAGAAATCTTGATTCCAGCTTTTACTTCATCCAGCCTGGCATTTCACATGATGTACTCTGCATACAAGTTAAATAAAAAAGATAACAATATTCAGCCTTGACGTACTCCTTTCCTGATTTGGAACTATTCTGTTGTTCCATGTCCAGTTCTAACTTGCTTCTTGACCTGCACACAGGTTTCTCAGGAGGCAGGTAAGATGGTCTGGTATTCCCATCTCTTTAAGAATTTTCCAGTTGATTGTGATTGACACAGCCAAAGAGTTTAGCATAGTCAATGAAGCAGAAGTAGATGTTTTAAAGGAACTGTCTTGCTTTTTCTATGATCCAATTTATGTTGGCAATTTGATCTCTGGTTCCTCTGTCTTTTCTAAATCCAGCTTGAACATCTGGAAGTTCATGGTTCACATACTGTTGAAGCCTGGCTTGGAGATTTTGAGCATTACTTTGCAGGTGTGTGAGATGAGTTCAATTGTGCAGTAGTCTGAACATTCTTTGGCACTGCCTTTCTTTGGGATTGGGATGAAAATTGACATTTTCCAGTCCTGTGGGCTCTGCTGAGTTTTCCAAATTTGCTGGCATATTGAGTGAAGCATTTTCACAGCATCATCTTTTAGGATTTGAAACACTTCAGCTGGAATCCCATCACCTCCACTGGGTTTGTTTGGAATGATGCTTCCTAAATCCCAGTTGACTTCACTTTCCAGGATGTCTGGCTCTAGATGAGTGATCACCATCATGATTATCCAGGTAATTAAAATATTTTCTGTATAGTTCTGTGTACTCTTGCCACCCCTTCTTAATATCTTATGCTTCTATTAGGTCCATGCCATTTCTGTCTTTTACTGTGCCCATCTTTGCATGAAACATTCCCTTGGTATCTCTAATTTTCATGAAGATATCTCTAGTCTTTCCCATCCTATTGTTTTCCTATATTTCTTTTCATTGATCACTTAGGAAGGCTTTCTTATCTCTCCTTGCTATTCTTTGGATCTCTGCATTCAAATGGGTATATCTTTTCTTTTCTCCTTTGCCTTTAGCTTCTCTTCTCAGCTATTTGTAAGGCATCCTCAGACAACCATTTTGCCTTTTTGCATTTCTTTTTCTTGGGGATGTTCATAATCACTGCCTCCTGTACAATGTTACAAACCTCCATCTATAGTTCTTCAGGCACTCTATCAGATCTAATGCCTTGAATCTATTTTTCACTTCCACTGTATAATCGTAAGGGATCTGGTTTAGGTCATACCTGAATGGTCTAGTGGTTTTCCCTACTTTCTTCAATTTAAGCCTGAATTTGGCAATAAGGAGTTCATGATCTGAGCCACAGTCAGCGCCCCATCTCGTTTTTCTAACTGTGTAGAGCTTCTCCATCTTTGGCTGCAAAGAATATAATCAACCTGATTTCAGTATTGACCATCTGGTGATGTCTGTGTGTAGAGTCATCTCTTTTGTTGTTGGAAGAGAGTGTTTGCTATGACCAGTTCTCTTGACAAAATTCTGTTAGCTTTTGCCTTGCTTCATTTTGTACTACAAGGCCAAACTTGCCTGTTACTCCAGGTATCTCTAGACTTCCTACTTTTGCATTCCAGTCCCCTAAGATGAAAAGGACATCCTTTTTGCATGTTAGTTCTAGAAGGTCTTGTAGGTCTTCATAGAGCTGTTCAAATTCAGCTCTTTGGTATTAGTGGTTGTGGCATAGACTTGGATTACTGTGATACTGAATGGTTTACTTTAGAACAGAGATCATTCTGTCATTTTTGAGATTGCACCCAAATATTCCCTTAGAAGTTCTATAATATTAGAACTGTACCTCACAGCTAGTACCACGAAGAATCTTGATCTCATAGTTTTGGATTCAGGGAACATAAAGGGATGGAATGTCTAGAGCAGTTTTGTCCACTAGAATTGTTTGTGAAGATGAACATTTTTAAATGCTATGCTGTGGAATATAGTAGTCACTGGTCATGTATGACTTCTAAGTACTTGAAATATGACTAGTTTGCCTGAAAATTGCAATTTTATTTAATTTTATGTATTCTAAATTTAAAGAGCACATATTGGACAACACAGCTCTAGACAAACTACGTGGGGTCACATCTCTGTGGTTCACAATCATATTCTTAGGCAGTAAAGTTTCTGGAGAGAGCCAAGAACCTAACATCTTTTGTTGTTGCTGACATGTATTCAGTACCTCATATAAGCCAGGCACTCTGCTAAGCTTCTTTAAGAACTTTATACAAATATCTTTTCAAAGATTCCTCACATCTAACTTAATAATACAGGAAATATCTTAGAAGTCCAGAATGTTGTGGTAGACAGTGAAAGACTCCAGCCCATAATAATGTATGACTTGAATAGGTTCAATTCAACAGTATAATCTGCTAACAGCATATACATGTATATCATCATCACTTTGTTTTTTATAAACTTTATGGAGGTATGACTGGTTGCATCTTTCTATCTGTAAACTGGGGTGAACAGCTGTGCTCACCACATAGTATTATGAGGATCAAACTCAATATGTATAATATACTGAGAACAGCTTCCAGGAGATAGTGTTTAATAAATATTCAACATTATAATAATTATTAATGTTATCAACATGGCCGCTATAGAATGTTTCTCCACCTAGTTATATCTAGGACATTTCATGATGTGACAGAAACCGTATGCTCCAATTAACTCTGGAGTACACTCAAGCACCACTGGATCCCTCAAACTCCAGAGCAGAAGACTATAAGGTCTACCTGCCACTATCTTGTTAGTATTCTCTCATCAACTCTCCAGATTTGAGAATTCCTATTTGTTAATTCCTCAGATTAACTTTTCTTGGGCTCCAAAGTCACTGTGGACAGTGAACGCAGCCACAAAATTAATAACACACTTGCTCCTTGGAAGAAAACTATGACAAACCTAGAAAGCATATTAAAAAGCAGAGACATCACTTTGCTGACAAAGATCTGTATGGTCAAGTTATGGTTTTTCTAGCAGTCATGTACAGATGTGACATTTGGACCATAAAGAAGGCTGAGCACCAAAGAACTGATGCTTTTGAACTACAGAGCTGGAAAAGACTCTTGAGAGTGCCTTGGACAACAAAGAGATAAAATCAGTCAATCCTAAAGGAAATCAACTCTGAATATTCATTGGAAGGACTGATGCTGAAGCAAAAACTTCAAATAATTTGGCCACCTGATGTGAAGAGCCAACTCAATGGAAAAGACCCTGATGCTGGGAAAGTTGAGGGCAGGAGAAGGGGCAACAGAGGATGAGGTGGTTGGATGTCATCACCAACTCAATGGACATGAGTTGGAACAAACTCTAGGAGACAGGGAAGGAGAGGGTAGCCTGGCATTCTGCAGTTCATGGGGTTGCAAAGAGTCGGACATGACTTAGTGACTGAACAGCAGAGATTATCTTTAATAATAATAGTCTTTCAAGAGTGACTATATCTCCCATTTTCTAAGAAAGTTCATATTCCATGACTTCCATTAGAAAATCATATCAAGATATTCAAAAACTCTGATAATTAGAAACATAAAACCCAATTCAGAAGATTTCTGAAAAAGTTTTTAAATTTTACGAAGTAGCTATACGTTCACTGCTCCTTTAATCTGATCTTCACAACAGCTTGTAATAGAAGTATCAGCAAACATATTACAAAATTAAAAATACTAAAAATCAAAGACACAGAAAAATAGAGATGAGAGTGGCATCATGACTAGGAAAAGGGGGTTCCATTCTTGAACCCAGGTCTTAGAAGTCCAAATCCAGAGATATTTTTCTTTTGTTTCTAAACTTCAGACATTCTAAAATGAGTTTTAAGTGGTCAGGGTACTTTGTGGATAAAACAAGACATGAGAGGGAGAAGTGCTTAGTTTACATCTCTTTAATCAGGAAAGGGGTACGTCCAGGCTGTATCCTGTACCCTGCTTATTTAACCTATATGCAGAGTACGTCATGAGAAATGCCGGGCTTGATGAAGCACAAGCTGGAATCAAGATTGCCGGGAGAAATATCAATAACCTCAGATATGCAGATGACACCACCCTTATGGCAGAAAATGAAGAAGGACTAAAGCCTCTTGATGAAAGTGAATGACGAGAGTGAAAAAGTTGGCTTAAAGCTCAAAATTCAGAAAACTAAGATCATGGCATCCAGTCCCATCGCTTCATGGAAAATAGACAGGGAAACAATGGAAAAAGTGACAGACTTTATACCGGGGGGCTCCAAAATCATTGCAGATGGTGATTGCAGCCATGACATTAAAAGACACCTGCTCCTTGGAAGAAAAGCTATGATCAATCTAGACAGAATATTAAAAAGCAGAGACATTACTTTGCCAACAAAGGTCCATCTGGTCAAAGCTATGGTTTTTCCAGTAGTCATGTATGGATGTGAGTTAGACTATAAAGAAAGCTGAGCGCCGAAGAATTCATGCTTTTGTTCTGTGGTGTTGGAGAAGACTTTTGAGAGTCCCTTGGACTGCAAGGAGATCCAACCAGTCCATTCTAAAGGAAATTAGTCCTGAATATTCATTGGAAAGACTAATGCTGAAGCTGAAATTTCAATACTTTGGTCATCTGATGCAAAGAACTGACTCATTGGAAAAGACCCTGATGCTGGGCAAGATTGAAGGCGTAAGTAGAAGGGGATGACAGAGGATGAGATGGTTGGATGTCATCACTGACACGATGGACATGAGTTTGAGTAGGCTCTGGGAGTTGGTGATGGATAGGGAAGCCTGGCGTGCTGCAGTCCTTGGGATCACAGTCAGACATGACTGAGCAACTGAACAGAACTGTAGGATTCAAGGTTGTTTATTTTTTTTTTTTTTTAAAGAATCGAACTGTATATTTGGCTGTTGTTCTTGAGTCACTAAGGTGTGTCCAACTCTGCAACCCCAGAGACTGTAGCCCACCAGGCTCCTTTGCCCATGGCATTTACCAGGCAAGAATACTCAAGTAGGTTGCCATTTCCTTCTCCAGGGCATCCTCTCAACCCTGGTACTGAAGCTGTGTCTCCTGCATTGGCAGGTGGATTCTTTACCACTGAGCCACCTGAGAAGCCATTGGATTATTTTGCTGTATCTCAAAAAATAAACTTCATAAACTTTTCAGAAAGAAAAAAATAACAAGGAGGTCACTGTTCTACTAAAAACAGGCAGTTTTAACTTCAGTCTACTTTACATAAAGACAGTAAGGGAAAATGATCATTAATTATATTTTACTTTTTACTCAAATATCTGGGTTCTACACTATACTGCAAGGGGTCACAGAAGAGTCAGACATGTCTTAGCAACTAAACAACAACTTGTTTATGCTACATGTCTGCTGCCTAAATAGATACAGTGTTGCTATTGAAACAGATGTTTATGTGCTTACTTCTGTATCAAATATTGTTTTCTCTCTGGGAATAATTAATTCTCATCATTGTTCTTTCATATATATATTGTTTTCTCAGTTTCTTCTTCAATCTCAAAACTTTTACTTTAAAGAGGAAAATAAAAGGCACAAAGAGGTTTGATGTCAAAGCAAAGTACCTGACTGAAAAATGTTCGAGTGCATTCTATATCTGTTATCTTAAAATAAAAACTTCAAAGAAAATGATGAAAGATTTTCAAGCTCCTGACTCTGTATATATATAAAAAAAATTAAATGATGAAAAGCCATGAAGATGAATAGGTCTTTCTAATTGCACATGTGGATGCCTACTGGACTCATTCTAGCTTTTCATTTATTTCTGGCTTTTCTTTTGGTGGAAGGAGATTATCCTTCTCTAATAGAGGAGCACTCTGAATGATTTTAGTACAACAGTTAAATATACTACATAAAAGGGTTTATTTAATCGAGGGCTACGATTTCTTGATACCATTTCTGACCCACAGTATAAGAACTGGCTTTTAATGCATAAAGATATCTGGTTATCATGACTATAATTACCATAATTTTACACCTATTAATTTTGTCTGTAGAATTAATTTCCATAACTTATGACTTGAAACAAAAACATCAGCCTTGTTCCATAGTTTCCAAGAGCAGAATTATGATAAACCTCATAAATGCCAAATGGTATTATTATTTTTTCATTTTTGTTCTCTCTGAATCCTCCAAACTGGTTCCCTCTTATTAAAATTCAAACAGCTGTGAAATGGCCAGGCGATTTGAAGATGAAAGTAAATGTGAAGTGACCTTCATCCATGCTGAACAAATAGAATATTATAAACATACTTTCCAGTTGAAGTTACACAAAGCAAATTAAGAAATACCTAGGGCCATAATTTACTATAAAAATGTTTCTTAAATTTCTGACAGTTTCATTTAACTGACTAATTAAATTTGCTTGTAGGCATTTTAGAGATGGAGGCTAATAACCACACTGTCATTTGGGAAGAAAATGAAAATTACTTTTTTGTGTGTGAGATACATTTGTAATGGTCCAGGTCTCATACTAAACATTTGACAAATATCTGTAAGTACTTATGCCTAGCTGTATTAGATAATAATGCCAATTCTATTAAAAGATGATTAAAAGAAAATCTCACATATAATAGCTTGGAACTGTAAATTTGTATTTTCTAAAGGTGCTGCCAAGGAAAGAAGTTAAAACATATTTCTATAATAAGAACAATATACACTTATTGTATATTTAGTTTACTCACTTCATGAGAAATTAGCATGAGAGGATAACCCATTTTATTATTCCCCGCGTTTGACAGGGTGCTACTTCTTCCCCTCAATGATCTGGATAAATCCCATCCCCATGAGATTGCATTTCTAGATGCCAGCCAGACACTGTTGTGGAGGACTTGGAATTCAGTTTCCAAGTATATAAGCTTATATGTTCAGAAAGCTAATAGATTTTTTATTTTCTTCTAAAGAAAACCCAAAATACAAACTCTTTTTTGAGGCATTGTGTAAGGCTGTAAGGGAAAACATTCAAATAGAGTTTTGCAACCAGTGTCTTCTGGTGAATCTTAGAATAAAATACCCTACAATCTTCTATAATTATACCCTCAAATTGTGGATAACGGTCAAAACACTAATTTTCTCTTTAGAAACAATCCAGGATCTTGGCATGTAAAATACAAAACACCTGATGACGTTTAATAATTATCTCCTTTCATTATGTGTAATTGTGTTATTCATTTCATGAAAATGGCATTTAAGAGAAAAAAGTGAAAGCTACAATTATATAATTATTTTGCCAAAGCTCTGTGAAAATCAGACTATCTCAGGGTTTAAAATTTCATTGAATTTATGTGCAAAATTATTCACATTTATTTTAGTTCCTCTCTTACCTCCTATTAACCTGTGAACTCTCTGAAGCTGTAAAGTGGTATCTGCTCTTGGTGGAATATCCTTCAGCCACTTCCCTGGTGGTTCATACAGTAAAGAATCTGCCTGCAATGCGGGAGATCCAGGTTCAGTTCCTGGGTTGGGAAGATTCCTTGAAGAAGGAAATGGCTACCCATTCCAGTATTCTTGCCTGGAGAATGCCATGGACAAAGGAGCTTGGCAGGCTACAGTCCACGGGGTTCCAAAGAGTCAAACATGACTGAGCAACTAACCCTTTCAACACTAGTATAGTACCAGACATACAGAAGTCATTCAGTATGCATTTGCTGAATTGAACTGATTGAAATGTTTAAAATTAAAATAAATTAATAGGGTATGGCATTCAGGGAAGGGGAAAGTTAGAAAGATTAAATCTCTATGGCCTTTATTATTCTTGCCCCTCTAGAGATTTCATGATTTTTTTCCCCCTAATTAAAAAAAAAAAAAAAAGAATCAATGCTCAAATTTGTAGCAAAGGTGAGAAAATACTTCCATTATGGCAAACTTGATACTAATTTTGGTATTAATTAGAGAAACCTAGGAGGATTTCTACACTTCAAATTTCTCTTGCTGCATAGAAAATTTAACTCAACACCGCTGGAGTTCCTCCTATTAATACCATCCCAACTTCATTTTTAATAAGGAACCAAATCATAACCTTAGCTTATAATTTCAGACTACACTCTAAATTAAACTTTACACAAACAATTTAGATGGTTCATTTTTGTCATAATCCCAATAACAAAGTCAACTGATCAAAGACAACTAGAAACCTGGAATCATACAGTTTAGGTTTATTTAGCCTTCTGCAGTGACTGAGCGCATGTACCAGAGGAACCATAGGAATCTCAGCACCAGGGAGTTTGAAGGGGTATATTACAGTGTTTGTCCTTATTCTGGCTAATTTTAAGGCAAATGTAGGGAACGTGAAGTCGCTCTGTCGTGTCCGACTCTTTGTGACCCCATGGACCGTAACCTACCACGCTCCTCTGTCCATGGGATTTTCCAGGCAAGAGCACTGGAGTGGGTTGCCATTTCCTTCTCCAGGAGATCCTCCCAACCCAGTGATCAAACCTGGGTCTCCTGCATTGCAGGCAGACGCTTTACCGTTTGAGGCACTAGGGAAACCTAATGTAGGGAAGCAGGTGTCAACTTAGATTGAGAGCCATTAGGAAGTAAAGACAGTGTGCATCCTGGTTATCTCAGTAATTTTTTGTCTAAGAAGCCTGAAAATTAAAGGAGAAGTATAGTTGCCAAGGGTAGAGAAATAATAACCACTGAAATTTAGCCTGAAGAAGGAGGCTTACTAGTGCTATTACTATTCAAGTTCTGGTTGCTTAGGGTACGTGTCCCTGTCTTGTTCCATCATGGTTACAGAGTGACTTTTTTGAGTGTCGTTTATACTCCATAAATATCAGTTAGAAACACAACATCCTTTTTGAGAACTCCTACCTGCCAGTTTCTAAGGTCAATCAGTCAGTTCAGTCGTTCAGTCATTGTCTGATTCTTTGAGGCCCCATGGACTGCAACATGCCAGGCTTCCCTGCCATCACCAACTCATGAAGCTTGCTCAAACTCATATCCATCGAATCAGTGATGCCATCCAACCACCTCATCCTCTCCTGTCCACTTCTCCTCCTGCCTTCAATCTTGCCCAGTATCAGGGTCTTTTCCAATGAATCAGTTCTTCGCATCAGGTAGCCAAAATATAGGAGTTTCAGCTTCAACATCAGTCCTCCCAGTGAATATTCAGAACTGATTTCCTTTAGGATTGACTGGTTGGATCTCCTTGTAGTCCAAAGGACTCTCAAGAGTCTTCTCCAACACCACAGTTCAAAAGCATCAATTCTTCAGTGCTCAGCTTTATTTATACTTCTAAGGTAATTTTCCCCTTTCTTATGAAACATTCTAATTATTTATAACTATTATTTTTTTTAAATCCTGTGATAAAACTTTTTTTTTTTACAGCTCCATTTTTATTCATAAGATAGCAGGAGAATCCAAGACTCGAAGATAAGAGAGTGGAGGAGTGCGTGGAGAGGGAGAAAGAGAGAGAGAGAGAGAGAGAAACAGAGAGAGAGAGATAGAGAGAGAGCACGCGCGCACATACACACGGGAGAGTCCGAGAGAAAGCGCTTTGGCTCCTCCTTTTATATGTTTTTCCTCCACCTGGGCCTGCCCTAAAGGCAATCACTTTTTATGGAAGAATGGGGTTTTGGAAATCCCTGCTCCATCTTTCTGCTTCTTACCCACTACATCATTTTCAGAATTTCCTTTATATTAAAATAACTGCAATTGTTACAGGTGTAGAAACAATCTATGATAAACCTATTTTTCTTCATGTCAAATATTATTTGCTTCATGATTTGAAAATAATTAAGACAAAATAAAGTGATTTACCTATATTCAATAGGAGGCATAAAAGGAAAGTAAATAGGAAAAACTGCATGAATAACTTTAAAATCTTTTTTGCCAAAACAGCAACAACAACAACTAGACCAGTCATGAGGAGTTTGTGACTGCTTCATCTAACAAACCTACTCATTATGAAGGCAAGCTTATTCTTTCTAACTCAGATCTTTCAGTTCAGTTGGTCAGGACAACCCCTAGAGACAGGAAAAAAAAAAAAAAAAAAGATCTAAGATCCTGTTTCTCTGGCATAAGCAAAAGCAGAATGCTTGGTAACAGAAGTCTAGGGTTCAAATTGAAAATCTCCTATTCATCTTGGGAATTACTCTTTCAGGTAGGATTTCTTAAATACTTATGATACTACAGTTCAATCTAGATGTAATAATTACTCATGTAATGCACTGTATAACTCTTAGTACAATAAATCCCTTATCTTATGTAAAAGTAGGCTGAGGTAGTTGTTTTTATTTTCTAGAACTCAAAATATAGGAAATTAACTGGTACCAATCAGGAAAAAGAAGGATTGCTCATATCAAACTTGCCTCATTGAGAACAGGCACTGGGATTCAACAGCCAGTGCTAAAAAATGGTGAACCAAGCATGACTTAAATACCTGAGGATGTGAAAAGGAACTAGGCACTTTTGACCAAAGGATCCTGAATTGCATTTGTAGTGTGTTGTGTGTTCCTTTATGGCACACAAAGTGTGCCCTAAAAGGAAGTAGAGATGGGGATGTGATGGAGAATATGTGTGGGTCCAATATTACTGGAAGTAACTGGAAAAATAAATGATATTTTTCCATGAATATCAACTTCTCTGATTCAAGACATACTTACACACTGATTTAAATCCCACAAAAAATATAAAAATTTCTAAGAGAAATAGAGAGCTTCAACAATATTGAGTAGGAAACTAATTATTTAGGGCACTTTTCTATCTTAGACAGTGGTGTTCACCTGGCATTTTGCTTGTATTTCTCATCATTCCACTAAAGTAGAATATAAAACTTTTTGATCCTTGATTTTGATCAAGAATTTTATTTTACCAGAAAGCAAGTTCAAGAATGAGCTATGGAAACTAACATTCAAGGTCAGTCCTACCAATGAATATTCAGGGTTGATTTTCTTTAGGATTGAGTGATTTGATCTCCTTGCTGTCCAATGGACTCCTAAGAGTCTTCTCCAACACCACAGTTCAAAAGACTCAATTCTTTAGCACTCAGCTTTATTTATGGTTCAACTCTCACATCCATACACGACTGTGGAAAAACCATAGCTTTGACTAGATGGACCTTTGCTGGCAAAGCAGTTTCTCTGCTTTTGAATATGCTGTCTAGGTTTGTCATAGCTTTTCTTCCAAGGAGCAAGCATCTTTTAATTTCATGGCTGCAGTCACCTTCTGAAGTGATTTTTGGAGCCCAAGAAAATTAAGTCTGCCACTGTTTCCGTTGTTTTGCCATCTATTTGCCATGAAGTGATGGGACCGTATGCCATGATCTTCATTTTTTGAATGTTGAGTTTTAAGTCAATTTTTTTCACTATCCTCTTTTAATATACAATTAAGATTTTAGAAAGCCCTGGACCTAACAATCATAATTGTGGATATATTAATTAAGACTTGTTTTAGTGATGAGTTATAGAAACTCGCACTAAGAAGGGGAAGCAAAAAGGAATGTAGTACTTCACGTGACTAGGACATTTGGAGATTAATCTTGAAGAACAGCTGGGTCTAAGGACTCAAATAATATTCCACCTTGGTTTCTCTGTGTATCTCCTTTATCCACTTTTTTCTGCTTCTAATTTTCTCTGTTTCATCCTTAACCTTGGTTAGGTTCACTACACACTGAAGTCCTATAGTCACCAGTTACCCAAGAGTCTCTTCCTTCCAGTTTACCAATGTATTGGATGCTTTTGGTGCTCTGCCAATTGTCCCTTGGCACTTGTAGTTCCTATGCATGCTAGTGGCTTCTTATCCCAAGCATCTGCAATCTCTCTACCTGGGGGCCTTCTGTGGCTGCTGGAGCAAGGGCAACCTGGAAGTGTGGAGCAGTTAACAGCCCTGGAGCAACCTTAACTTCAAGGTTTGTTCTATACTGTTGCCAAGAAGTTCTCAATGGGATTGAGCTTCCATTTCCCAAAGCAATCACCTGCTCATTCGCACACCCTCAAATGATTCTTTTTCCTTTCATGATCATTCCCTGTGCCCCACCAGTGTTTCTGTGGATAGCCTCTCAAATAAATTAATTTCTTTTAAATCTATGCGTCAGGGTCTGTTCTTGTAGAAACCCAACACAAGCAGGCTCAAAAGACAAATTTTCTTCTGTTATATATACCAGAGAAAGATGTTAAGTCTGGGGTCCTTTGAGGGCTGGGTCTAAGTCACACGACCACCCTTTTGCTAAGGAAATAACCAATGTGTGTGTATGTTTGTTACATAAATGAATGTGTCTCTTATCCAAGAAATAATACATACAGGACAAGGAAAATACAGTCTTTTCACAAGTGTTTGGCACACCTCATGAGTGAAAAACAATTGTATGAAGCAGAGGATAAGAAATATCTATTTCTGGCCTACAGGAGACATCAACCAAATTATTAATTAACTACGCACAATCTCCACAACTGTTTAGAATAACATTCTAAAGTAAAATAGCCCAGTATTAATTATAACCTATTTTAGTTATTAATTTGATACATGAATCCTGATATTCAATTACATTCCTATTGTAACATGAATATTAAAAATAATCATGTGTAATACTATAAATTCCTATAGGCTATGGGAAATATATTTTTATTATTATTTTTGTTTTAAAAATATGTGAGATTCTGATGAAAATCAGAAATAAGGGAAAGAATACTGGTAATAGGATGTACAGATTCTGATAGATTTGTAGAAAAGCTACACTGAACTAACTTTTTTAACATCAACTCTAGTGGAAAGCACTACCAGTCTGCTACCTGTATTGTTGCCCTTGATGGAAATACAAAAACACTAGAATTTTCTTTCTTGTTTTCTTTGGTTTTTTTTTTTTTTTTTTTTTTTTTTTTTTGCTTTTGAAGTCTAGTCAAACAGTACACTCTGAAACTTGTCTCCATTGAAAAGGCACTAAATCCTGGTGTGTGATCCACCTGTGGGGTTCATTCTGGAGTCAGACACAGGAGTAGAAGGATATAATTACGAAAGTCACTTCTCACTGAAAATTTTACTTTGTATTGGAGGGGACAGAGAGTCAGATAAGTACTCTAAGATGTGTATGTATCGAAATGAATCCACCACAGGTATACATGTGTTCCCATATTTGGCAAAACTAATACAATATTTTAAAGTTTAAAAATAAAATAAAATTAAAAAATAATAATAAAAGAAAAAAAAAAAAAAAGATGTGTATGTATCAGAAAGAAGCTACTCAGTATTGAAATCAAAACCTACAAAAGAAAATAGCCATAAGTGAATAACGATGATTATTGGGGACTTTCCTGATGATGCAGTGGATAGGAATCCATCTGCCAATACAAGGGACATGGGTTCGATCCCTGGTCCAGAAATCCTACATGCCACAGAGAAACTAAGCCCATGTGCCACAAGTACTGAGCCCGTGCTCTGGAGCCCAGGAACCGCAACCACTGAAGCCCTCATGTCTAGAGTCCATGCAGTGAGAAGCCCAGGAGCCACTAGAAAGTAGCCCACTCTCCACCACTGAAGAAAGTGCATGCACAGCAACAAAGACCCAGCACAGCCAAATAATAATAATGACTATCATTCAAAGCCAAAAATTTATCCTTACTATCAATACATTTGCTAGCTAATAAAGCAATGGGAAGCCACAGTCATTGGATATCACTTGGAGAAGCTCAGTATATTCAAGTTCATCTCTGAAAGCTTGAGAGCTATTTTGTTAAAGAATCCTTGTGATGATACAGTCAGTGCAATTCATACTCAGCACTAGGATAATGAATTCGCTCCTCTGATACTAATTGTCCTATCTGGAAAGAATCCCAGCTCCCAAGGGTAGACATATGAAGAATTTCTGGAACAAAATTTTGCACCATGTGCTTCTCATCTACAATGTCATGGCATCCCAGGCACAGGTTACTGAACAGAGTACAGATTTAACAGAGTAGAAGAACTATCATTATTTCACTTCTAAGACAAAACAAACAACATAAACAAAAAAACTCCAAGTTTTGGAAGAAACAGTATAATCCTTTTGGATACCACAGGGTGAGTAACTCTTTTCTGAGTACCATTAAAGGGGAAGTGAATGATCATCTTATACATATGAAAAGAAAGTGGAAATTATGCAAAAGGTAATCAGATTTACCTTTCCTACTTGAATTTCTTTCAGTTTATAGCTATTGTTTTCACAGCCCTCAGTAGGGAAGGGAAGATCCCTTAGGAAGATTCCTTAGAGAAGGAAATGGCAACCCACTCCACTATTCTTGCCTGGAAAATTCCACAGGCGAAGGAGTCTGACGGGCTACAGCCTATGGGATCACAGAGTCAGACACAACTGAAGTGACTTAGCATGAACAGTACACACTTGCTATTTCAGTTTCTGTAACATTCTATGTCTTACTGTCACTTAGGGGTAAGAGACGCTGTTTATGATCAGCTTGACAGTTGAGGGACAGTGAAGATATCAAAAGTTGGGAATATATTACGCTTGAAGAAGGATTAACAACACTGCATTTGTTAAATTAAAACAAAACAAATGTTTTTAATCTGAGAGATAAGCCATTATTTCCCCACAGACCTTCAGGAAGAGGATCAGATGGGCTCCCAGGACAGATGTGATCAAGAGGTAATTTTGAGGAATTTCAAGTTCTTTGGTGACTTTCCAAATATTCTCTAGATTACTAATTGAGGAGATATTTATATAAAGACTAATAGAGAAAATGAGAGGAACAAGCCAAAGAATGAGAGGAAA
Source organism: Bubalus kerabau (assembly GCF_029407905.1). Classification (NCBI taxonomy): domain Eukaryota; kingdom Metazoa; phylum Chordata; class Mammalia; order Artiodactyla; family Bovidae; genus Bubalus; species Bubalus kerabau. The sequence continues at coordinate 97,476,219 of NC_073627.1, read as the reverse complement.
AAAAGAATGACAGCTGCATGGAGAAGCACACTCCTCTTTACTCCTCTGAAAGGCTGAGAAGAGCGAAGACATAATGCTCTGTATGACTGAAAGTGCTCTAAAATAAATACCCAAGGTGTGAGCTTTAACAAGTAATATCACCAGACCGATCCAATGTATGAATCTGAGAGTTCAATAAGGAGGTCTTCAATGTTCCTTTCAGCCTTAATCTCTGTTAATTCCTTTTCTTTTGTAGGCTACAAGGAATTTAAAATAAAATGAACATATTTCATGAAGCTGCTGAGTCAAATAAGCCATTTTGGAAAAAATGTTCTTGATGCTTTATACCTTCTAAAGAAATGAAGAGTATCTTCACTTTGCTTTAGCATAGTTTTACAGGGAGTTGATGTAGATATGCAGCCAAAGACGCATACTCCTTGGAAGGAAAGTTATGACCAACCTAGATAGCATATTCAAAAGCAGAGACATTACTTTGCCAACAAAGGTCCATCTAGTCAAGGCTATGGTTTTTCCAGTAGTCATATATGGATGTGAGAGTTGAACTATAAAGAAAGTTGATCACCAAAGAATTGATGCTTTTGAATTGTGGTGTTGGAGAAGACTCTTGAGAGTCCCTTGGACTGCAAGGAGATCCAACCAGTTCATCTTAAAGGAGATCAGTCCTGAGTGTTCATTAGTAGGACTGATGTTGAAGCTGAAACTCCAATACTTGGGCCACCTGATGCAAAGAGCTGACTCATTTGAAAAGACCCTGATGCCGGGAAAGATTGAGGGCAGGAGGAGAAGGGGAAGACAGAGGATGAGATGGTTGGATGGCATCAATGACTCAATGGACATGGGTTTGGGTAAACTCTGGGAGTTGGTGATGAACAGGGAGGCCTGGCGTGCTGTGGTCCATAGGATTGTAAAGAGTTGGACGCGACAGCGATTGAACTGAACTGAACTGAGGCAGATATGATTAAACATCACATCACCATGCAGTGTGCCTTCTAGCCTCCCTTCCAACAATGCTGAACTTCAGAAATAGCTAGAAAAAGAAAGCATTTTCCTTGTGTTCAAGGTAATAATACTGAAACTCAGAATGTCAGGATCTTTTTTGAGGTTTGTCATTGATTTGAAATGTAGCATAAAATAAATTAGTCATCGGTTTATGTCAGTGATTTACTCACATGCAAACTTCGAAGTTAGTCCTTATCTGCTTCTGTTTTTGGCAGACCTACGAAGGAGATTGGAAAGACAGTCTGTGAAAGGCCTTGAGCTGCAGCAAGGCAGAGGTACACAAACATAAGGCCGTTTGTAATCATTGTTATGCTGCTGTTTATTTTTGCTAAGTGACTCCATTTGACTCATAAACTCAACATTCCAGCAGTAAAAGCAAATGTGCTTTCTCCTTGGAAATTCACTTCATGTGTTTTTAGGGAAGGCAAGATTGCCCTCTGGACAAAATTTCAGAAGGTGCAATTTCACATGAGTTCTCATGGTTTTTAGCTGAAGAAGCTATTTAAAGTTTTGTTTTCTAATTTTTTTTTTTATTTATGACATTCAAATCTTATTTCAATTAAATCTTAAAACAGTATCAAGCATACTTTTATCTGCAGGTTTCAGATGTGAAAGATAAAAGGGAGAAAGAAAAATAATGATCAGCAGAAAATTGTGTATCATCAACAGAGAATGAAAAAAAAATGTTTCTAAATTGCATCATAAAATACTTATGAATAAACTTGACCAAGGAAGTGAAAGACTTATATACTGAGAACTATGAATCATTAATAAAGAAAATTGAAAATTATTCAAAGAAATGGAACAATAACCCATGCTCTTAAACTGGGAATAATATAAAAGGGCCACACTACCCAAAACAATCTACAGTTTTATTGAGATCCCTCAGTCAAATTACCTGTTTCACAGAACTAGAACAAATAATCCTCAAATTTATATGCAACCATAAAAGAACCAGAATTGGCAAAGCAATCCTGAGGAAAAGGAACAAAACTGAAAGCATAATCTTCCCAGACTTCAGAAAATACTGCAAAGCGACAGTAAACAAAACAGCATGGTACTGGCCCAAAAACAGACATATGGATCAATGGAAGAGAATACAGAGTCTAGAAATAGGCCCACACACCTAGAGTCAATTAATCTTTGACAAAAGAGGAAAGAATATATAATGGACATAAAGACAGTCTCTTCAGCAAATGATGTTGGGAGAGTTAGACAGCAGTATGTGAATCAAAAAAGTTAGAACATACTCTCACACCATACTCAAAAATAAATTCAAAACAGCTTAAAGACTTAAGCAGAAAATTATACTGTAAAACTCCAAGAAGAGGATACAGGCAAAACATTCTGACGTAAATTGTACCAGTGTTTTCTTAGGTCAATCTCCCAAGGCAATAGAAATAAAAGAAAAATAAATAAACAAATAGGGCCTTACTAAATAAAAGCTTTTGCAAAGCTAAAGAAATCATAAACAAAATGAAAAAGAAAACCCACAGAATGGGAGAAAATATTTGCCAATGATGTGACCAACAAGGGACTAATCTCCAAAATATATTTACAGCTCATGCAGCTCAACAGCAACAATAAAAAAACAACCCAATCGAAAAATGGATAGAAGACATAAGTAGACATTTCTTCAAAGAAGACATACAGATGGCTAAGAGGCACATGAAAAGATGGTCAACATTGCTAATTATTAGATAAATGCAAAACAAAAATACTATGAGGTATCACATCATACCAGTCAGAATGGCCACCATCAAAAAAAAAAAAATCTATGAACAAAAATGCTGGACAGGGTGTGGAGAAAACAGAACCCTCTTACACTGTTGGTGAGAATGTAAACTGATGTAGCCACTACAGAAAACAGTATGGAGGTTTCTCAAAATACTAGAAATACCTTTAGACTGTGACATTTTTTCACTTTGTTTTATGTCCGTGGATATGTTCCAGTGTCTCCAAATTTATAATCCATGGAAAGTTGAATCGAATTTGTACTCTACTGTTGTGTGAAAATTATATAAATCTTAATTATGTTGTAACAGTGTTTTTCAGGTCTACTATATTCTTCTACTTCTCTGTATATTCATTCTATTAATTTGTGCAAGTTTGATATTGAAACTCCAAATAAAAAATCTTATTTTATCTACTTAAAAAATTGCAATATATAATGGAACTATATGTAACCTGATTCTGTTTTCCAAGTCTCCTATAAATGTGTTATCATACTTTCATAATTAAAAAAAATTATTTTTTGCCCACTCCCGGACAAAATTCTTATTCAGATACATACTCTCCTATGGTCACAGCAGCACTATTCACAGTAGCCAAGACACAGACAAAACTTAAATGAACTTTGACAGATGAATGGATAAAGATGATGTGGCACATATACACAGTGGAATACAACTCAGTCATAAAAATGAATGAAATAATGCCATTTGAAGCAACATGGATGGACCTAGAGATTATCATACAGAGTGAAATAGTCAGAGAGACAAATACCATATAACACTTACATGTGGAATCTAAAATATGACACAAATGAACTTATCTATGAAACAGACTCACAAAAACAGAGAATAGACTTGTGGTTATGAGGGGTTGAGGGGAGGAGAGGGGTATATTGGGAGTTTGGGATTGCAAAGTACTATATATAAATGCAAAGTACTATATATAGAATGGATAAATGATGATGTCCTACTATATAGCACAGGGAACTCTATTGAATATTCTGTGATAAACCATAATGGAAAATAATACGAGCTCTACTGTCAGCTTCCAATGGGCAGGATGTCTCACAGGAAGTTCTCTGCTCCCAGGCACAGGTCCCTGGGCTTCCTGCCTCAGAAGCATAGCAGCCAGCACTGTGGCAAGGTGAGGAGCTTCCCCAAGGATGGTTCTTCCAAGCCCCTGCACCTCATCGCCTTCCTCGCTACAAGGCTGGCATGACCCACATTGAGAGGGAGGTCGATAGGCCAGGGTCCAAGGTGAACAAGAAGGAAGTTGTGGAGCCTGTGACTATGGTGGAGACTACACCATGTTGACTGGGGCATCGTGGGCTATGTGGAAACACCCCGAGGCCTCTGGACCCATAAGACCATCTTTGCTGAGCATATCAGCAATGAGTGCAAAAGGAGCTTCTATGAGAATTGGCATAAATCTAAGAAGAAGGCCTTCACCAAGTACTGCAAGAAGTGGCAGGACGTAGATGGCAAGAAGCAACTTGAAAGGGACTTCAGTAGCATGAAGTACTGCCAGGTCATCCATGTCATCGCCTTCACCCAGATGCTCCTGCTTCCTCTGCACCAGAAGAAGGCCCACCTCATGGAGATTCAGGTGAATGGAGGCACTGTGGCTGAAAAACTGGATTGAGCCCATGAAAAGCTAGAGTAGCAGGTCCCTGTGAACCAAGTGTTTGGCCAGGATGAAATGACTGAGGTCATTGGGGCGACCAAGGGCAAAGACTACAAAGGGGTCACCAGCCATTGGCACACTACGAAGCTGCCCCATAAGACCCACCGAGGGTTGTGCAAGGGTGCCTGTACTGGGGCATGGCATACTACCTGGGTGGCCTTCTCTGAGGCTTGGGCTGGTCAGAAAGGATACTACCACTGCACTGAGATCAACAAGAAGATCTACAAGATTGGCCAGGGCTACCTCATCAAGGATGGCAAACTGATCAAGAAAAATGCCTCTACTGATTATGATCTGTCTGACAAGAGCATCAACCCTCTAGGTGGCATCGCCCACTATGATGAAGTGACCAATGACTTTGTCATGCGCAAAAGCTGTGTGGTGGGAACCAAGAAGCAAATGCTCACTCTGAGCAAGTCCTGTAGATAGAACTCAAGTTTATTGACACCACCTCCAAATTTGGCGATGGCTGCTTCCAGACTGTGGAGGAAAAGAAAGCCTTCATGGGACCACTTGAGAAGGACTGAATTGCAAAGGAAGAAGGGGTCTAATAAAACAGATTGTACAGCTGGTGGAATCTCAATAAAATAATTTTCCAGTGGGGGAAAAAAAGAAAATAATATGAAAAATATACATGTCAGTCAGTCAGTTCAGTCGCTCAGTTGTGTCCTACTCTTTGTGACCCCATGAACCGCGGCACGCAAGTCCTCCCTGTCTATCACCAACTCCTGGAGTTTACTCAAATCCATGTCCATTGAGTCAGTGATGCCATCCAGCCATCTCATCCTCTGTCGTCCCCTTCTCCTCTTGTCCCCAATCTTTCCCAGTATCAGGAACTTTTCAAATGAGTCAGCTCTTCACATCAGGTGGCCAAAGTATTGGAGTTTCAGCTTCAACATCAGTTGTACCAATGAAAACCCAGGACTAATCTCCTTTAGGATGGACTGGTTGCATCTCCTTGCAGTCCAAGGGACTCTCAAGAGTCTTCTCCAACACCACAGTTCAAAAGCATCAAATCTTTGGCGCGTGTGTGTGTGTGTGTGTGTGTGTGTGTATATCAGATCAGTCGCTCAGTCATGTCTGACTCTTTGCGACCCCATGAATCACAGCACGCCAGGCCTCCCTGGCCATCACCAACTCCCGGAGTTCACTCAGACTCATGTCCATCAAGTCAATGATGCCATCCAGCCATCTCATCCTCTGTCGTCCCCTTCTCCTCCTGCCCCCAATCCCTCCCAGCATCAGAGTCTTTTCCAATGAGTCAAGTCTTCGCATGAGGTGGCCAAAGTACTGGAGTTTCAGCTTTAGCATCAGTCCTTCCAAAGAAATCCCAGGGCTGATCTCCTTCAGAAGGGACTGGTTGGATCTCCTTGCAGTCCAAGGGACTCTCAAGAGTCTTCTCCAGCACCACAGTTCAAAAGCATCAATTCTTCGACACTCAGCCTTCTTCACAGTCCAACTCTCACATCCATACATGACCACAGGAAAAACCATAGCCTTGACTAGACGGACCTTTGTTGGCAAAGTAATGTCTCTGCTTTTGAATATGCTATCTAGGTTGGTCATAACTTTCCTTCCAAGGAATAAGCATCTTTTAATTTCATGGCTGCAGTCACTATATATATATATATACATATATATATAACTAAATCACTTGTCTATGTAACAGAAATCGCTCAGTCATGTCCACCTCTGTGACCCTATGGACTGTAGCCCATCAGGCTCCTCTGTCCCTGGGATATCCAGGCAAGAATACTGGAGTGGGTAGACATTTCCTTCTCCAGAATACCTCCTGACACAGGGATCAAACCCAGCTCTCCTGCATTGCAGGCAGATTCTTTACCATCTGAGCCACCAGAGAAGCCCATAGCAAAAATTAACACATTGTAAATCAACTATACTTCAAAAAAGAAACTTTAAAAGATTGCACAGCATGTTCGAATATCAATTCTTAACACAGAGTCAGTTAATATAATATACGACTAAGGTTATTCCTCCTTTAGTATTAAATCTTGCAACTCAATATTTTGCCTCACAGAAAATTTTGAAAAACAAAAACATTTTAAATTCTATTTTATATCTATAATGTTTGATCAAAGCTTTAATTTTGTCACTGTGTATGTGAAACTGGATGGCTATAACAACAACAGTAGCTGTTTATTTGTCGGACACCATTTTAATAGAGACACTTCCCTGGTGGCTCAGACGGTAAAGCATCTGTCTACAATCTGGGAGACCTGGGTTCGATCCCTGGGTCAGGATGATCCCCTGGAGAAGGAAATGGCAATCTACTCCAGTACTATTGCCTGGAAAATCCCATGGACAGAGGAGCCTGGTAGGCTACAGTCCATGGAGTCGATAAGAGTTGGACACGACTGAGCGACTTCACTTCACTTCTATTATTATTTGCCAGGCAGTTGCCTGAAATCTTTATGTAAAACTCTTGAATCAGTGCTATTATTATTTCATTTTAAATTTTAGGAAACTAAACCACAGGAAGATTGAGGAATAAACTATTGAAGTCTTATAGTGACTGAAGGCACAACTGAGATTTGAATGTAGGCAGGCTGGCTCCAGAGTCCCATACATTTATTACAATTCTACAAACAGTCCCTCTTTCAAGGGACTCTACTGATTTTGGGGGGACCTGGTCCTGTACATAAATAGTGATTGTATCACCATCATTTACTGTATGTTCACATGAAGTATCAGTTAACTCTGAATTAGGGTGGGGAGCTGGAATATGACACTTGGAGGACAGCTAGAAGACAAAATTTTAGTTCTGGCACTTGTCTTGACTTACTGTTTGATCTAGAAGTAGTCATTAAACCTCCCTGGGCTAAAATTTCTCAAGGGTAAATTAATTAAATTGTTGGGACATGAGATTGATAAAGCTTTTTTCCAAATGATTACATGGAGATTTTATAATAATAAAGAGTTTATTTAAAAATAATTGATGTGACCTTATCCAATTTAGTAATGAAACCAATTCTACTGTTATAAGTAAGAAATGTGGAAGAAAATGTACATGGACTTGATTTGAATTTTTAATAAAAGGCCAGGCTGGTTCATGAGAAAAAAACAAAACATCAGGATTTCCATCATAAGAGAGCATATAAGTAATAACAAAAAAGCAATTGTTCACATTTATATTTTGGGTTAGTGTATTTTTTTCATTAAAAAAATACCTCTACAGGAAAAATAAAAAATGCTACAATGATATAATAAATGAATTCTCATAAAATTATAACTTAAGACAGGGAAGGGGCTTTTTCCTTGATTTGTTAAAGCTATAATCACTTGGAAGAAACTTATAAGTATTATGCTGATTTAATCAATAGGATTGACTACGTAGTATGATTCAGTCTCAAAACACTAGGTGTGGCCAGAGCAGAGGTTGAAAATTACTAAATGCTCTGATACTCTGGCCCATCACTGTTGGGCGAATAAGCACCAACTAACAAAAGTAATGTAACTAGGAACCATTGGATGTTAGATGCATTATCAATATCCAGATTTTATATGTTTCTGTACTATTTTTAGTACTGGTAATATGTGTAGGTGAACTAGAAGACAAAAGAAAACATGTGATCGTGATCAACAGGGATAAAGGAGCACTGTCTTGGGATTCTCTGTACTCTGGCATATCTTCTTCTGTGATCAATTTAAGTAATATTATCTCATATATAGCAAAAAAAAAAAAAAAAAAGAGGTTATTGGAGTCCCCAGGCATGTACAAGGAATTCATTTTTAGTTTATATCAACAACAACAAATTTTATCAAAGCTTTCAAGCTTTCCAGTGACACCATCATACCTATAGGACAAAGTCCTGGAATATACAATATTTTTAAAAAGGGGCCTGATTATCATTATGTTCTTTGAGGCATAACCAGCAAATGACATTTAGAAAAGAATCATGCCTTCCTAAAACCCCCACAAATCGCAAAATGCTTTCATAGACTTTATGGACTAGGAAACAACCAAGCGAAACAGATAACAGTATCCTGGGTTTTTCGAAGGCGAAACAAAGGTTCAAATACACTGTAAATTGTACATTATTTAACTTTACAGTAGAGCTTTCAACCAAAGTATTTTGTTTCTAAATTAAAATATGTAAATATTTTCTTCAATTTTCACTATAAAAGTAAAAATCTGTGACTCCTACAAAACTTTCTGATGATACTAAAATATCTGAGGAATAGGCCCAGTAAATTCATTTATTTGTTAGGAAATTTATTAGGGATTTATTTGGAAAACAAATAGCTTCAGATGTGATAATAAAACAATTATCTAGAATATACAAAATTTTCCCTTAAAGTATAAAAATATCTAGCTCACAAATCTAATGCAAGATAGACATCTTAAAGACCAAACGTCTGTGTCTATCATCGAAGTCTTTAACTTTGCAAGGAGATGTGATCTACTATAATTGTATCTCTCTCTGTACAACTGTACACTACAAATACATTGTTGCTTTGGTTGAAAGATAAAGATTCAGTTGCTAGAAAAAACTTCCAGACTTGTTAAAAATGGTTCATTTTAATTGATGATATTTCTTCTTTGCTGTAGGCCATATGTTACAACAGAAAGAATTTTTATTTGAGACAAAAAGATCTGGAATTGACTTTCTACTCATGCATCTACCATCTGTATGATATTAATCAAGCCACTGTGATGGACTTCTCTATGGTCAATCAGCAATGTCATAGACCTCCTTCATCGCTGCCCTTTGCCAGATTCCTCTGAGCTCTGCCTGCCTGCCAAGATCTCTCATCTTCTTTGCTTGATCCATCACCAATTTTCTCCTCTGAACATGTGCTTGTGTATAATCCTGAGTTATGGACATTCCCAACCAGACTGATACCAATTAATTTTCAAGTGACCTTGCTGCAGGGGTAGAAAATCTAGACCCTGGTCATCAGTCTGAGTACCTTGACCATTATTCTGCCAATTATTTCTGCCTGACTTGAACATTATTCCTCTTCTAGGTCCTCATTATGACTCTTCTTCTCCCCTCTTTCCCTCAGTGAAGATGGAGTACAGACAGACTCAAGTTTCATCAGGGCTCTTGGCTCTCGGTCTTGGCATCTCCTGTGCTGTTCTGTTACATCATAATCAGGCAATGGCTCAAAAATCACACTTCAGAACCCTTATCTATTTTTGATAAGGAGATCTTCTACAGATTCAATCCTTTCTCTTTGAAATTTTCAAATTTCTGTTCAAAGGAAATAACTTTACAGCCTTCTCATTGAACAAAATATAGATTTCAAGAATATATAAATGAGTTTGCTTTAATATCTACACTATTAATCTCTCTCACACAAATGTTCTGAATATTCTGTTTGGACTCTTAGGTATATTTTCCACAATCCTCCACCTTATGCCTTGCCCCAGAAGACTGAATTCATCATCAGGCTACCTGGCTCTCTAGCTTTCATTTTGGCTTGAGCAAAGGAAGGCTATACTGGCAGGAAACCAGTGTGAGATGGTAGAGAGAGGCTGAGCTATTTGTGCCCCAATCCCCACAATGCAGAGGGTAGACAGAGGCTGCGTCCTCTAGTTGGGAAGCCCCTTTCTTACAACAGCAGCTCTAAGTAGGTCATGTAAACCTCTCTGTCTCCTTTCCCCTCCTCACTGTTACCAGCCCGTTCCCCTCTTCCTTAGTTCTACCTACACACACACATTAATAAATAGCATAATCATAAAATCCTTCTTACTCCTTTTGTATGTCACCTGCTTTTAATAGAATCTTGACTGATACGGTTTCCCCCCACCAAGTTTAACAGAGTTGTATCTGCTGCAAGTGCTTAGCTCCCTTTTTAGAAATAATTGGTCCCTGAACGTAAAGGGAAGAAGGAACTGGCAGAAATAGTTTACAACCCTTCCATCAGGATTTTAAAATGTAATTTCTCAGTCATACTCTATAGATATTGAAAAGCAGTCAAATTTAATAGAACATTTTATATTCTTTAATAATGTTTAAGGTTTAATTCTATAAAGGAATATTTGAGGTGGAAAAAAGAAATTAGTGATATTTATCCTTTCTTATTCAGTTTATTTCATACTCAGATTTTTAAAAATCTTTTTTAAGTCTGGAAAATTCCCTGCTTAAAAATCAGGTCTATAATTATGATCTTGAGAGTCTAATGATTTTAGTTTTCCCTTTCCCTCTAGCCCCTTTTGAAGCTGCATCATTTAATGATCATTTGCACATTTTTTTTTTTCTTATACAACTGATGAATAGTACACGGAAATTCTGAATAATCAGTCAAGCAGTCATGTTAGGTTTTCAGAAAAGATATTCTGGCTTTTGCTTAGGTAATTGCAAAAGAAGACAATCCCCCCCCCCCCACACCCCGGATACTTCAGTGATCATCTAGTGAATTGTTCCTACTATCCAGTCCCACATTTCAGCTTCAGATGTGTTTCTGTTCCGCTTTATCATATAACTTGTAAGATCAGTAGCATTTGCTTTAGTAATTATATATCAGCAAACATTTTGAGCTTTCTCAAAAGGTATTCTGATAGACTTCCAAGCCATGATAATTCAAGATACTGCTGCATGACTGTTGTATCAGAGGCAATGGCATTTCTCTACCACTAGCTTTCTCTTCTGAGTGCATCACTAGCCCACATTTTTCAGGTTCTTATGCTCAGTTCAGTTCTGTCGCTCAGTTGTGTCCGACTCTTTGCGACCCCATGAATCGCAGCAAGCCAGGCCTCCCTGTCCATCACCAACTCCCGGAGTTTCTCAGACTCACGTCCATCGAGTCAATGATGCCATCCAGCCATCTCATCCTCTGTCATCCCCTTCTCCTCCTGCCCCCAATCCCTCCCAGCATCAGAGTCTTTTCCAATGAGTCAACTCGTCGCATGAGGTGGCCAAAGTACTGGAGTTTCAGCTTTAGCATCATTCCTTCCAAAGAAATCCCAGGGCTGATCTCCTTCAGAATGGACTGGTTGGATCTCCTTGCAGTCCAAGGGACTCTCAGGAGTCTTCTCCAACACCACAGTTCAAAAGCATCAATTCTTCAGCACTCAGCCTTCTTCACAGTTGAACTCTCACATCCATACATGACCACTGGAAAAACCATAGCCTTGACTAGACGGACCTTTGTTGGCAAAGTAATGTCTCTGCTTTTGAATATGCTATCTAGGTTGGTCATAACTTTCCTTCCAAGGAGTAAGCATCTTTTAATTTCATGGCTGCAGTCACCATCTGCAGTGATTTTGGAACCCAGAAAAATAAAGTCTGACACTGTTTCCACTGTTTCCCCATCTATTTCCCATGAAGTGATGGGACCGGATGCCATGATCTTCGTTTTCTGAATGTTGAGCTTGAAGCCAACTTTTTCACTCTCCACTTTCACTTTCATCAAGAGGCTTTTGAGTTCCTCTTCACTTTCTGCCATAAGGGTGGTATCATCTGCATATCTGAGCTCAGTTACAGTAATTTGACAAGATTCTAGCTCACACTGAGAAAAAAAATGATGGGTGCCATTCTTAAACCTGCTCTAAGAAAAACTCAAACCATAAAGTCATTACATTTTTTCCTTCTTTTGGCTGAATAATATGGAGATAACAAACAAGAGTGACCATGAAAATCATGTGTCATAGAAAATAGACACATATCAGTACAGGTTGCTGAACTGTGTGGAACAGCATCCTTGCCTGCCTGTCTTTTAGAATTTACCTTTTATTGTAACTGAGCAAGAAATACACTTCTCTTTTGTTTGAGCCAATATACATTTTAGGTGTAATTTTTTTTACAAAGAATGACTTACCCAACACTAACAATGTGACCAAATAATTCTTTCTCAGGATGATTGAAAATAGTTTTACTTGTCTAGTGAATTTTTTGGATACTACATTTTCCTCTAGATGCTACCAGTGTCTTTCCTTTTACATGGAAACTTTCAAAAAATGTTTCAAAAAACACATTTAAAAACCACTTGAGAGCACAATTAGATTCATCCATTCTAGTTGATTCTTAGCCTGAACAAAAACAGATATATTCTGTCACTCAGATCTTGTAAAGTGGATTGATATTAATCAAATAATTGCAGGAAAAAAATATTTACAAATATAACTATTTTGAAGGAAAGAGTAATATGAAACACCTGGCTTGGTATGGTAGCAGGACAATCTTTGATAAAGTAAATGAAATCAGTACAAGGAGTAGGATTACACCAGGTAAACAAAAGCAGAGATTGCATCCCAAACAGTAGAAATAGTATGTACACAGAATATGTGGATGGAGGGAGGAAACAGCACAATGTCTTGGTAAAAAGCCACTGTTCCTGGAGCACACAGCCAGCTATGGGGTTTGAGATAAGCCCAGAGAAATTGATGACAGCCAGAGTATGCAAGACTTCATTGGTCATATTCTTCTTTCCCATTCACTTTGTAAGTCACTGCAACCTGGCTTCCACATATTTGGAAAAATGACTTTGTCACTGTACCTATCAGTTATCACTACTGATTTTCAGTATTACCAAACACTCCCTCTATTATTGAACACTGCTTCCTCTTCTGTTGGAAACATCAGTGCCCCACTCTCTTTATTCATCTCTGAAATTATGGTAGATTGTAATTTCCAGACCTTGCCTCTACAATAATTCCAGTCCATGCTGTTTTAGAACCCTGCCACTACCATACCAAGCAATGAGCCTATTTCTTCTTTACTTGAAATGAGGTGAGCTGTTTGGCTACCTCAACATGCAAAATGTAGAAAAGGAATGCTACTTCACTTCCAAGGTTAGTTCATAGAAAGCAGACAATTTCCATCTGGTTCTCTCTCTTGAGATGATCACCTTGCATCCAGCCATTATGTTGTTAGGAAGCCAAGTTCACATGAAGAAACCACATTTAGGTATTCCAGCTAAAACTGAAGCTACAATTTCAGCCAGCAGTCATCACCAGCCACCAGATATGAGTGAGCAAGCCTATAGATGATTCCAGCCGTTAGATTTCATGTTGCTGTAGTTGATGAGTGAAACAAAGACAAGCTGTCCTTGCTGAGCCCTGTCCAAATTTCCAATTTATGAGCTAAAGAAATGTAGTCATTGTTTTATTTTTACAATCTTTGGAGAAGTTTGCCACACAACAATAGGTAATCAGAGCAAATATTTTGATTCCTTCCATTTTTCTTTATTAAGTCCTTTTCTTTAGTGTAATAGTTTAGTAAACCATGTTCTGCAAATTAGCCTTCCTTGGTCCAAATCATCACTCTATCACATTCTACCTATGCAAGAGTACAAATTACTATACCTCATTTTAGTCATCTGCAAAGTTGGTAAAACCATGGCAAATATCCCATGGTGTTATAGCAGAAATTAAATAATATAATTCATGTAGAGCATTTATTATAGTACCTGGCACATAATAAGTGCTCAATTAAAGTGTTATTTTTACTTCAACTCTGAAACTTTGCAGTTTCCCAGCATTTTAGCCTTAATTCTACTATCTTATTTGATGTGTTCTTCCCAAATTCTTAACCATTCCCACTGCTTCCATTATCAAAGTGACATTTTCCTTTTTTGGACTTAAGTAGGTTTTCAGGGCACATTAAAACCAATTGCATTTTATAATTTTTCAAAGTTGTCTAATATGCTACAATATTTACTCTCCTTCTTCAGTATATGTTATTAATATAGAATTAAGAAAAAGAACCAGATGTGCTGAGAATTTAAAATAAAAAGTATGAGTCACCTTACAGCTAGATGGCTTCTTAGAACCCAAGAAACCTGGAAGTAAGGGAGAATAACACTGTTTGCTTAGGGAAAAAAATCTTGTTTCAAGCAAAGCAAATCTTGGAGAAGTATAAAGACAAAAATATAATTACCTCTATTTGGAATGGTTAAAAAAGTCTTTTTTTTTTAAATTTTATTTTATTTTTAAACTTTACAATATTGTATTAGTTTTGCCAAATATCAAAATAAATTTGCCACAGGTATACATGTGTTCCCCATCCTGAACCCTCCTCTCTCCTCCCTCCCCATACCATCCCTCTGGGTCGTCCCAGTGCACCAGCCCCAAGCATCCAGTATCGTGCATCGAACCTGGACTGGCAACTCGTTTCATACATGATATTATACATGTTTCAATGCCATTCTCCCAAATATTCCCACCCTCTCCCTCTCCCACAGAGTCCATAAAATTGTTCTATACATCAGTGTCTATTTTGCTGTCTCGTATACAGGGTTATTGTTACCATCTTTCTAAATTCCATATATATGCGTTAGTATATTGTATTGGTGTTTTTCTTTCTGGCTTACTTCACTCTGTATAATAGGCTCCAGTTTCATTTTAAGTTCTGCTTGTTTTTAAATTTTCATTGATTGTGGTATTTGCTTCTGGTTTTACCCACTAAACACCTTGTATATTTGTCTGAAAATAAACATTTCTCATTAATAATTTGAAATTATGTTTTAAAACCAACACAATTGTAAATCAATTATTCTCCAATTAAAAATAAGTTAATAAAAAATAAAAGTAAATGTTTTTTTTTGTTTGTTTTTTCTTAAATGCATCCTTTAAATCAGTGTTCTTAGCAGAAGTAACATACTAGTGACCATCAGTGACCTGACAGGGTTGGCATGCCGAAAGTGATTATTAACAGCAAAGTGAATGTTCCAGAAGAGTAATCCAATAAGAATTATTTCTAACATTTCCCATACTTCACCTTGTCAAATGTGTTTTGTGCATATCTTTCTGGTTCAAGGCTAATGATGGGTAGCATATAACACTCACTACGTGTCAGAAAGTGTTCTAAGCTATATAGCAGATTTAACTGCCATGAATTTCAAAACAACACATTGGTACCATTATCATCTCCATTTTTTAGATAAATCAGGAAGGTTTAAGCCTACCTAAATTCTTGGCAGCTACCTAAGTAAGTACTTGTTGGGGTGGGGCTTTGAACAACCACTGTCTACCTCCAGAACCCTACTGGAAGTCACTGTACAATTTAATGAATTGTACACTGAGGCCTATAGTATACAGTCCAATCTCTACAGCACAGCCATCAAAATCTTCCCTGATCTGTTCCCAGTTCTTGCCCACCTATCCCTCCCCCCACTTATCTGTATACCAACTAGCTCCAACTAAACTAGAAGAATGACCATTACTCAAGAACACTTTGCATTTTTCTATCCCATTGTCTCTTTAAAAACTCCTACATTTGGTATGCTTTTCTTCTTCCTGTGTCAAATTCCTGACAATTATCATCAGTTCAGTTAAGTCTCCTCCATGGAGACTGACCTGAGGTAGCCTTATTTGTGACACAGAAACAAGTCCTATCTTTTTCTTTCCTCAGGAAATATTCTTGTTACCTCTCATGTATTCATTTAACATGTTATATCCTACACACGCTAGTAAAGTAATGCTCAAAATTCTCCAAGCCAGGCTTCAGCAATATGTGAACCATGAACTTCCTGATGTTCAAGCTGGCTTTAGAAAAGGCAGAGGAACCAGAGATCAAATTGCCAACATCCGCTGGATCATGGAAAAAGCAAGAGAGTTCCAGAAAAACATCTATTTCTGCTTTATTGACTATGCCAAAGCCTTTGACTGTGTGGATCACAGTAAACTGTGGAAAATTCTGAAAGAGATGGGAATACCAGACTACCTGATCTGCCTCTTGAGAAATCTGTATGCAGGTCAGGAAGCAACAGTTAGAACTGGACATGGAACAACAGACTGGTTCCAAATAGGAAAAGGAGTTCATCAAGGCTGTATATTGTCACCCTGTTTATTTAACTTATATGCAGAGTACATCATGAGAAACGCTGGGCTGGAAGAAACACAAGCTGGAATCAAGATTGCTGGGAGAAATATCAATCACCTCAGATATGCAGATGACACCACCCTTATGGCAGAAAGTGAAGAGGAACTCAAAAGCCTCTTGATGAAAGTGAAAGTGGAAAGTGAAAAAGTTGGCTTCAAGCTCAACATTCAGAAAACGAACATCATGGCATCCGGTCCCATCACTTCATGGGAAATAGATGGGGAAACAGTGGAAACAGTGTCAGACTTTATTTTTCTGGGCTCCAAAATCACCTCAGTAGTGACTGCAGCCATGAAATTAAAAGACGCTTACTCCTTGGAAGGAAAGTTATGACCAACCTAGATAGCATATTCAAAAGCAGAGACATTACTTTCCCACAAAGATTCGTCTAGTCAAGGCTATGGTTTTTCCTGTGGTCATGTATGGATGTAAGAGTTCGACTGTGAAGAAGGCTGAGCGCTGAAGAATTGGTACTTTTGAACTGTGGTTTTGGAGAAGACTCTTGAGAGTCCCTTGGACTGCAAGGAGATCCAACCAGTGCATTCTGAAGGAGATCACCCCTGGGATTTCTTTGCAAGGACTGATGTTAAAGCTGAAACTCCAGTACTTTGGCCACCTCATGCGAAGACTTGACTCATTGGAAAAGACTCTGATGCTGGGAGGGATTGGGGGCAGGAGGAGAAGGGGACGACAGAGGATGAGATGGCTGGATGGCATCACTGACTCGATGGACATGAATCTGAGTGAACTCCAGGAGTTGGTGATGGATAGGGAGGCCTGGCGTGCTGAGATTCATGGGGTCGCAAAGAGTCAGACACGACTGAGCGACTGATCTGATCTGATCTGATCCTAAACATTCTGAGAGTAGAAACTTTTGTGCCTTCTTTGTTCCCCCAAAATTACTGGCATAAAGCCTTGAATAAAATCAGTTTTCCAAAACTGTTTGATTTGATTTAGGTTCATCATTCCATGTCACTCTACAACATAGCTAGCATTCTAAGAAATTGTGAAGAATCACTGTTCATAAAAACCTGATGAATAATCTTTTCTGTTAACATGGTTTGGTATTCTGGCATCTAGTATATATGTAAGATATGTGAAATACCCAGACTCTACAATTATTTTTATTTTATGATTAAATATGAATGACAAAACGTTTCCAGTTATTCAAATATATCATCAAAGATGACTCAAAGGTCAAGTTGACATATTCAAGAAGCTGAAGATTACTATGTTATTTGATTAATTTAAAGCACTCTTGACATTCAGCCATGGTAATCCAATCAAAACAAGATTATGTGCTTTGTACCTTGGGATTATTCAGTTATTTTTCTCCATTCTTCATAATTAACAACATGCAAGCAAGTGTATTTTTTTTTCAAAATAGAGATGTCACAATATGTTTCAAAAAATAACACAATATATGTTCATCTTCTTCATGATATATTTGTATTTTATGTACTCTATACTGCAGACTAATTCATCTCTGTATTAAATGTTTCAAAACAACAATGATATTTTCCTACCTTCATATCTGAATTCTCCTAACAACATTTATTCTATAGAGGTACAAAATTTCCCTTAGTGGTCATAAGTCTTATATATATTTTTTTTCTTTTTTGGTGTGTAGGGAATTTAACCAGATCATCCTGTTTAATCTTTCCAATGTATTCAGTTCTCTCTCTCTTCTGCTATCTCAAAATTAATAAACTTTCACAACTTAAATGTTCATCCATAACATAAACGTTCATCCATCTTAACTATTTTTTTTTAGTTTGTTTAATACATAGTAGGCAAGAAAGTGCCTAATCAAAAGGTACCAAAAACGTCTCCTGCTGTATTGATACAAAGCCACTGGAGTAACACAGAAACCAATTGCTGTGGTTGGTTGTAAAGCAACCAGAGAAACATTCCCAAGGGCAAAATAATATTGTGGCTCAACCCTCTACGAGTGGGAGTGTTTGATTATGTACACTCTCAGGGAGTTTATAAACCAGGTAGAACAATCAGGGAGTGCTTAAACTTAAGCACCACTACAAGGAGGATATTGACTAAATGAATTTTCTCTACTATAGAATTACCCTGCTGTGTATAACCACAGATTTCAATCACTTTGATGTATTAGCCAATCAGTTCAAGCAAGTTTAGTTTTCTTAATGGAGCTTAATCAGACTTTTACAGAAAATATTTTTATGTAAAATAATTCACCAACATAATGATTTATTTTTCTCTTTCCTGGCATGTGTTAGAAATCTGGTCTCTTTAGCCAGACTTCTGTACACTGAGACACTAAGATTTAATACCTTTGGCTTTGTAAGATGCATGAAGGGAAGCCTGTCAGAACACAATTGTGTAACTGCCAAAAGAGAGTCAGCACATACATTTCACAGAGCAGAATATCCCCAGCAAGGCTCAAGACTTGTAACCTTTTCTTAAAACCCCATTTTCTTTTTAAAGCTTCTTCCCACTTTGGTTCTCATCTAAGCCATCCATTGTGACTCTTATCCTGTTTTACCATAACTTTGTTCTTATCTGGATAACTGCATCTGACTGTGCTTTTTCTCCCAAAGCTGCCCTTGACATTTTAAGGGGCTATATACTTCTCCTGAGTTCTTACCTCTTTTGACTGCAGACCCAATTGCTGCTGTTTTGGTATCAAATTACCTCTAAAATCTTTGTTTAAATAAGGATGAAGCTCATAGTCAAGCTCATAGTCAAGTTCAACTTACAATGTTTTGATTTATCTTCCTGGAAAGATGTTTAAGGCAATTATAATAGCTGATGGAAATATGTCATTTGCCTGAAAGTTAAGCAACAGACTCAGGCTTGCATTAACCAATCAAGGTAAAAGGATGACCACTTTGGTCTGGATGTGTAATTCCTATGATGTACATGTGTACACAGGCACACACACTGAAGTTAACAGTGAAGACTGTACATCCATAAATTAACTAGATTTCTTTCTTTACAGATTATCAACAAAATGATGTTGGGCTCTATCAGGGGATCAGTTTAGGACAAACATTAAAATAAGCAGTACTTCGAAAACATACCTTAAGTGCGGTTTAGAGGCATCCATGTGAATTCCTGGCATCTGGTCCCATCACTTTATGGCAAATAGATGGGGAAACAATGGAAACAGTGGCAGACTTTATTTTCTTGGGCTCCAAAATTACTGCAGATGGTGGCTGCAGCTATGAAATTAAAAGATGCTTGCTCCTTGGAAGAAAAGCTATGACCAATCTAGAAAGCATATTAAAAAACAGAGACATTACTTTGCCATCAAAGGTCCATCTAGTCAAAGCTATAGTTTTTCCAGTAGTCATGTATGGATGTGAGAGTTGGACTATAAAGAAAGCTGAACACTGAAGAATTGATGCATTTGAACTGTGGTGTTAGAGAAGACTCTTGAGAGTCCCTTGGATTGCAAGGAGATCCAACCAGTCCATTCTGAAGGAAATCAGTCCTGAATGTTGTTTGGAAGGACTGATGCTGAAACTGAAACTCCAATACTCTGGCAACCTGATGCAAAGAACTGACTCATTGGAAAAGACCCTGATGCTGGGAAAGATCAAAGGCAGGAGGAGAAGGGGACGACAGAGGATGATATGATTGGATGGCATCACTGACTTGATGGACATGAGTTTTAGCAAGCTCCAGGAGTTGGTGATGGACAGGGAAGACTGGTGTGCTCTAGTCTATGGGGTCACAAAGAGTTGGACATGACTGAGCAACTGAACTGAACTAATGTGACTTCCTGATTAACTTAAGTGCTGCTCCTATTCAATATAAATATGCTTGTGGCTATGTACATTTCATACATCATTTGCACTATTCAATAACATCTGAAGAATATTAATCAGGCTAAAATAAGAGATGGGAAGCTAAAGAAATTCAATATAAACATGTAGCAGGGTGAACTTTCTGACCTCTCTTTGTAGAACAGAGTTAAATCTATTACATAGAATTAGGCAACAAATACACAGAAAGGATTTGCCACAGGGTTATCAGATTTCATAATAATCAGCAACAGTGATGCGACCTTCCTGTGAATTTGAGAACTATGGAGTTTAAATTAAAATGAAATGCCCTAGATTAGGCATTAGATAAAGTTACCCATTATATTATTAATTTTAATTAGATTCTTTGCAGCTTATGTTCTTTGATCTGAGCTAAGCAATTAAGCCTATTTTACTTTCTAATTGGATTATAGTGTATGTCTTGCTAAATCCAAAGATAAGTGAATGTATAGGCCCTATATACGCATACTGCTTTGGGGTGAGTATCCTGTTTATGGAAATGTGCATGCATGTAGGAACACATTCAAAATTTTATTTGACAATAGCAGTCATGGTGATATTTCCAGAGATATTGTAAACCATAATTTTTTACATTTATGAAATGTGTCCTGTTGAGTTCCTAGTATTTAAAGCAGAGGATTTTGAAATACAGAAGGAAGACATTTCCTAGTGGGAAGAATCTGAAGGATGCCAGTATATAAGGAGGGATCCAGGAGTCCAGAAGAAAAAATATAGACCACTCAAAAAGGGAGATGTCTCTATGTCTTTAAGCCAGACATATGATTTGATGGTGTAGCTTTATCTTGAACCAACTTTCAGGCTGTTGAAAACTTTCAATTATGTTAAAGATGACTTTTGAAGTTAAAAATAATGATAACTGCAACATGTGACTGAGCAGTTACTATATTCCAGACATGGTAATAAGCACTTTACATAAATCATCTCATTTAACCTAGCATCGACCCACTGAAGTAAATTTTTTGTTAAGTCCACTTTCCAGAAAACATGAAGGAAACTGAAAATGTCAAGACTAGAGGCTCAATTTGACTTGACCCTACTGCTTTGTGTCAGAAGAGTGCCTTGAACCCATGTCTGTATGACTCCAAAGCTTACACATGTTTCAACCACTGCCTTTCTCTATAGCAATTCTCATTCAATCAAGAGTTTTAAGAACCTCTCTCAGACTCCATTTTCCACTTGTAAAGTGGAGCCTGAAAAGCCTACAACTCTTAGTAATATTGTATAAACTAAATCATTCCTATTTTTAAACATAATTAGTGTGATATCATCAGGGAACACAATAGACTAGTCAATACATTTCTTCTTTTCTAGATTTTGTTTTTTTCTGGCCCTGCCACATGGCATGGAAGATATTAGTTCCCCAGCCAGTGATGGAATCTGTACCCCCTGCATTGAGAATTGTGGAGTTTTAACCACTAGACCACCAGGGAAGTCCCTATTTCTTTTTTGAAACCCCAGCTACCAGCTACATGTAGGAATCATCTAGTGCTTGAATACAACAGCATTTATTTAACACACTCACTTCTGAACTGGTCTTCTTGCTTCCCCTCCAATTCTCTCTCCTACGGCTTATTTCCACCGATTAGAACGATCCAAATAAAATGTAAGTCATGCAGCACTTTGTCAACTGACAATGGTTTCCCATTTCACACAAAAGCTTTTTTCATAATTCACAAGGTCACCATGATCTGACTGCACAACTGTGTGACTTGGTCTCATGTCTGTCACCTGCTCACTGCACTAATTCCACCAGATAGACGCCTGCTATTTCCTCATATACTGGCAAACACTCAGCCCAGGGCCTTTGTGCTTATTATCCTTCCTTCTACCTGCATACATAAGTTTTGCTCCTTTTTTAAACATAAGTCTCAGCTCAAATGTGGCCTTCTCTGAGATGCACCCCAACTGCTTGACCAAAGCATTATGAAATAGCACAAATACTCCACCAACATTACTCTCTTCACTGTTTACCCCTTAGTCTCGGTTTTTTTTCATAACATGTATTGTACTACTCTCTATTTACTTATGTATCTATAATTTTTATAATTATCTTACTGAAACATAGATTCCATGAGAGAAAAGGAAAAGAATGGCTTTTTTTTTTCCACTGTAGCTTCTCCAGAGCAGAAAAGTGCCTGACACATTACATTAATTCAATTTG
This sequence comes from Bubalus kerabau, assembly GCF_029407905.1. NCBI lineage: Eukaryota > Metazoa > Chordata > Mammalia > Artiodactyla > Bovidae > Bubalus > Bubalus kerabau. Next base: position 97,454,032 of record NC_073627.1, on the reverse strand, counting down.
AAAAATGATGAGTGAATGAATGAGCAGATATATATTGATGCTCATTACCTTAAAGGTACTATTTTAGGTATTATGAAATTAACATGGTATTATACACTTCATTTCCAAGGATCTTTTTCAATCTTCTCATATGACACAAACTCTTATATAACACTGAGCTATTACACTTGAGAAGAAGGACATGTTCCTATTGGGGAGGCTCCAAGAACAGAAATGCTGGAGTAAATTATCTGATTATGTCTAATACCTGCACGTCTCTAAATGTGCCTAGAGCCAGGCACATTTAGAAATCTACTCTAGGTTAATCCCATTTTATATTTTAAGGGTAACCCTCTTTGTATATAATGTGACTTACACTAGTAAATTTAAAGCTGACTCATATCTTGCCTGATTTTCCAGAGTCTGAATAACGTACAGGAACAGAGTTCAACTTCTCCCCTACACTACCTTTTGGTATTTCTACTCCTCTCTCTCGCTCTCTCTCTCTCTCTGCTAACTGCTCCTATTGCCTGCTGGATATATTCTAGTCTTTGCTGTTGGAACTTCTACCCTTTGCTTAACCATATGATGTAGTATCTAATCTCCCCTCTAACCTCTCATTCCACTGTTTTCATTATGATATCACTTTAAGGTCACAATTTTGAAGAATGTTTTAATTTAACAAACACAAATCATCGTGACTAAATCTACTGATCAAAGAAATAAATCACTATATTTAAAGTCAACAGCTACACATACTATCACTTAATATCTACTGGTACTTATTTTCATTACTCATTAGGTGTGCATATCCTCCCAAAATGTATATGGACTATTTCATCATTTTTACATTATTACAATATGCTGTGGTAAGTTACCTGTATATAAGAAATGGGGTTTCAATGAAGCTATAAATAGAATAACAGACTCTGTGTTGGAATAAGACATTCTTGTTCTAACAAGAATGCAACAAGACATTCTACCGTGGCTCACTGTAAGAGTTTTCTATTAATTTTTAATGAGACAATAGTATATAAAAAGCACTTTGAAAATTTTCAAGTGATTTAATATATAAACTACAATTTATAGAACTGTATAGGATATAATTCAAAGTATACATGATTTTTCAGATTTAAAATATTCTTATCACTTTGCCACATGACTCATTAAGTATGTGTTATAAATGAAAAGAATATTTTTCATCTGATACATAATAAAGATTTTACAAAGATGAATATGAAAATAACATATATGACATACTGAGAAAACTGGATGAGTTTGAACTATATTTTTAAATAATAAATTCTATTTAAATTAAAAATAAGAGGTTTGCTATATTATGAAGTAAAAATAATTTGTACTTTACAGAACACCTGTGTGTTTACTTTATAATTTTTTAAAATGTTAATGTAAATAATATTTCTTTTGAGCCAGACAAGAACATTAAAAATTAATTAAAATGATATTCCCAGGAAAAATATTTAATGTGCTTAACATTTAACATATTATTGAAGGTGTTAATTATTAACATATTCTATCATATCTAAATGAATATCTGTGAGGGTCAAGTCAGGATGCCTATACCTTCAGACCAAAAAAATCATTAGAGCATCTTGAGTTTGGTTAGCTATTCAAACTTCTCTGCCTATTCAGCACTCTCATTTTCTATTACGAACATTCATTGTCTCAGGTTGGCTGTTTTTGAAATATTTTTCTAAGGCCTATGGCCTTAGAGTTTATATTTATTTATTTATTGTTGTTTGCTGCTGCTGTTTAGTTGCTAAGTTGTGTCTTACTCTTTTGAGACTCCATGGACTGTAGCCTGCCAGACTCCTCTGTCCATGGGATTTCACAGGCAAGAATACCGGAGTGGGTTGCCATTTTCTTCTTCAAGGAATCTTCACCACCAAGGGATTAAACCTGCATCTTCTTCACTGCAGGGGGATTCTTGACCGCTGAGCCACTGGGGAAGCCCCATCTGTTTAGTAGCAGAAATGTTTTATTATGTAAGACTTAGGGAGTGTGGGAAAAAAAACTCTCCTTGCAAAGTATACTACCCTGGGCAACTTACATGAGTTTCACTTTCAATAACCCACCTTATAACTGTGAGGATGACATCATAAAAATGAATAAAGCACATGATACATATTTAATAGTCAATTTTTACTTCCTTTTCTCTTAATTTCCTATTATGAGTAAAAGCCAACATTGCTCAATCCTTAACTAGTATAGCCATTACCTTTTCAAACTTGATTCTTACTAATTTACATGTCCTACTTTTATATTCAATGTATCCTTTAATCAAACTTAATGTCTTAAACATGCTCCTCCTAATACATGATCATTTCTTCTATTCATACAGTTTCCTATAATAAAATAATCTCCCATAAACTTTAACTAATCTATCACAATTTTACCCAAATCTCACCATTCAAGCAACATGTACCACTGAAAGAATCTTCTATTTCCATATCAGTATGAGCCCTTTTTCTATGCTTTAATAAAACTGGATTTTTATTTCTTTGCACATTTTTTTTTTCATGGCAGGAGAAGTAGTTTATCTTGAAATCTTTCACAGTAGATACCTCAGTAATATTAAAAAAAAAAAAAGGTGTTTTGGGCAACTGTCTGTGAAATAAAACTACAAAACTGTTCTGCATTCCATCTAAAATTTGTAATACAAACAGATTCTCATAAAGCTCTAGAGTGTGAAGAATTTGAAAGCCAATATTCTTTTCTACTTAAATAAGAAAATACGGTGTTTGGGGGCTATTTTGTCATTTGTTAGAAAAATTCCAGTATAAAAATTCTAAGAACAAGCTTTTGCTAAACTCATTTTTTCAACTTCCTTATTTGATTGCTTTTTAAATTGAAAGAATTTCTTTCTACCTTCTCTATCCTGTTTTGAAAAATTCACACACACACACACAAATGTACTTGCATGTCCTTGAAGCTGCTCATAACTTGACTGATAAAAGTTTTACTGTTGTCATTTTTGACAATTGAATTTAATTAAAATTATCATATTGTATTGTCTTCTTTAATTGCTATTCAAATTTTAGGTGCTACATGGAGAATAACTAAAAACTTGGGTTTTTTCAATGCAATCTTTTTCTAAGTCACTTCTCAAAAGTATATGTCAATAGGTTCTGTTTCTTTTTGCAATGAAAATGATTTCATATCTGAATTTCTCATTATAGTCACACATTTCTTACTACCATTTCTGTTGTTAACATGTTCGCTCTGACTTTGCTAGCAGGACTGATCTTGTTGATTTTCTATTGAACTGGGTAGACAATTAGCCCTGTATTATCTCCATAGATAGTTGGGCCTTCCTAAGTCATTTATCAAATCTTATTACCATGAATGTGGGAGTAATTGAAATTCTGTGTTACAGTCACCTGCCATTGAATGTGACTTGAATTCTCTGTGATACCTTCCTGGCTCTTCTCATTATACAACTTCTGGTAATTTATGCACTCCATGAACATTCCAATTCAGTTGTGTGAGAAATGAGATGTACAGATGTTCTGCAATACTGCCACAAAATATTTCATAGAAAATAAAGGAAGTTTAATGTATGACAACCATATAATAATGTACTAGATGTGCTCTAATGTGGAATATGTGGGATTACAGAGAAATTACAGAGAGAAGCTTCATGTTTATCTTTTCTTTAATAATAGAAAAATGCCTCTAGCTAAACTTATTAAAATATGTCCCCATATGGTATTGCATTTTCTTCCACATGATAGGTAATTTAGGACTGCCAAAGCCTTATGACTCAGTGAGAAATCAAAAACAGAAGTGTGTAACCCTAGCTCAGAAGAAATCTCCTCTAAATGGTAGATTCTTAAATTCATTTGAGATTGTTAAAATTTTTTAATTCATGGAATTAAATTACTGTAGTTTATGTAAACCTCCATGAAAAACAGGAGAAAGTTGCATCTATTCATTGATAACTTTCAGCTCAAGAGTGTCCTTTGCACTACTTGTCTGTTGATTTAGCATCTGAGTGAATGCAAAGTTAAACCGCATGCGATCCACTGTTTACCCCAAGTTGCGTGTAAACTATAAGCATAGCCTATCCTATTTTTTCAGTCAGGAAAAAATTTTATTCCAAAATAAGTCTTTTTCTTGAGTTTACTTATTAAACTCTGTGACTAAATATTTCTAGAATCTCCCTTTTCTTTTCCAAATATTAACAATGACTTAGTCCAAGTACTTTCTCTCCTAGATGATTACTAACAATCCTTTTTTTCATTTGACACTGCTCCAGATAGATTTTTTGTTAAAGGAAATTCCAGTACTTTGATTTTCACATTTAATGTCCTGAAATGATTTCCCATTAACCACAAAAAAAGTATATGTACCATACATACCAGACCCTTCTTAATCAAAATAATCTTTCCTGTTCCCTTTCTTAATATTACTCACTTGGAAAGTAACTATAGTTCCCAACACTCAAGATGCTCACTCATATCTTTGCTTTTTTTTAATACCTGAAATCTTCTTAAACTCTCCTCCCCATCAACATATGGTCAACTTTCTACTTAGAAATCAGATCCTGATAGAGTTACCTAATTACCCTGCAATTCCACTTCTGGGCAGATATTCAGAGAAAATTCTAATTTGAAAAGATAGATGCACCCCAATATTCATTGTAGCAGTATTTACAGTAGCCAAGACACAGACACAACTTAAATGTCCATCAACAGAAGAATGGATTAAAAAGATGTGGAATACAGATATGATGTTTTATATACACACACATACATAATGGAGCATTATTTAGCCATAAAAAGTAAAAAAATGCCATTTGCAGCAATATGGATAGATCTAGAGAGTATCATATTAAGAGAAAGACAAATATATGATATTACTTACATGTGGAATCTATATTATACAAATGAATTTATTTACAAAACAAAAACAGACATGGAAAACAAACTGTGGTTACCTAAAGGAAGAGAGGGAGGAGGAAGTATAAATTAGAAGTTTGGGATTAGCAGATATGAATGACTATATACTAAATAGATATAAACTATAAGGTCCTACTGTGTAGCCCAGGAAACTATATTTAATATTCTGTAACAAACCATACTGGAAAAGAATATATATATATATATATTTATATACATATAACTTTGCTGTACACTAGAAATAAATACATTGTAAATCAACTATACTTCAATTAAAACAGGTCCTGTGATTCTGCAATGCCTTAGATAGCTCAATTAATTCTCACTATACTAAAATTATTCATCCTATTATTACTGTACTGTTTATTGTTTAATGTTTTAAACATGCTTTTTAAAAACAGGTGATCTAAGCCATCTTTGCATCTCAAGTCTTGCAAAATATCGTACTCATGACATTGGCGTTGCATTTTTATTGGAACTTAACTTGATTTAATTTAGCATATTTTTTATCATTCATTTCCTGTTGAATATTTTTTTCTATGACTATATGATATATATAAAAGGGTATAGTACTTCTATACAAAGTGGATTAGAAATTCAACTATGTATACAAATGGTGACATATAATTTGCACAAATGTATTCATTTCTCCTTCTTTATTGAAAAACCCACAGTTCTAAGAGTTGCTCTTACTCAGAAAATGTTGCTTACGCCCTAGAATCTTTACCAGCAAAATTTCTCCAAATCTCATCTCATTTTTACCCTTCACAGCTATTCTTCTGCATCCCTTGTTGAAACTTTTTTTGTCAAAGATCCTTGCAATTTCCTACTACTGAACTCCTGCTTTTATACTTTGCTATTGCTAGACATTTAATTAGGAAAAATAATCTCTAAATGTATTGTTACATTCCTGGAAAAAGATCATTTTGAGTTCTAAATAAGTGACTTACATACAGACTGGTAATATAAAAGAATGTGTTTTTTAATTAAAACAGTGAGGATCAAAAACTTTAATGCAAATAGAAATACACTCATAAAACATGAGATGCTGAAGATTTCCTAAAGACCATATGTTTCCACCTATTAAGTTTTAAAATGAGGAAAAAACAACTAAGACAGAGGTTAGTTAAAATGCTTGTCTCAAATCACATGTACAGGTAGCAAAGTATCCAGAAGGAAAGCTCTACTTTCACAGAATCCCATCTTAAGGCAACACCCAGTATTGCAAAGCCTTTCTAAGAAAAAAAAAAAAAAAAAAAAAAAAAAACGGCTACCAGGATGCCTGGTCACAGATCTGATCTGCACTACAGCTACAAGAGAACGGAATATCTAGACATTTTTGGCTCCTACCTGAAATACGGAAAAAGTGTCTTTGTCCCAATTTCTTACATCTGGAGTATGCCTTGGAAGTTGAGGTCAAGTTTGCTTTTGGTTGTTCTGAGAAAGTGTCTATTCATATCTGTGCTTGTACAGCCCTCGAATATTGAGGAAACTAGATATTATCTTTCTGAGAATAAGTGTAGCTTGAAAAATGCAAAGCATGGTATTGACTTACCCTGATGCAAACTTGCTTCATGTGAATTGTGCAACTGCTCCTGGCAACTATCTGCGGCTGAATTTATATGCTCTGTTAAACATCCAATCAACAAGTCAGCTACTGGTACCCCTGCCATCAGAAAACTATCTTTCCCTCTCCTTGCATTTAGTAAGTGCTTTAAATCCTGACATTTATTCAAGCTTACTCAGGCCAAGTTTTTTATTTCCTCTTAGTGCTGTGCTGATTATTCACCCATGTAACTACACTGGGAATTAGCATCAAAATGGAGATATGAGGACCAACTATAAAAAAGATGTTATGAATTCTCAAATCTTCAGATCTGAAAGTTTCTGCTTTAAGAGTCTAGAGCATAAATGTCAGAGAAAAACACTAATATTTGGATTTATGAAGACAACTCTGATGCCATCCAGTGGACAGTTAAGGAAATATCTCAAGTTTTCCTTTTACTGCTGCTGCTAAGTCACGTCAGTCGTGTCCGACTCTATGCGACCCCATAGAAGGGAGCCCACCAGGCTCCCGTCCCTAGGATTCTCCAGGCAAGAACACTGGAGTGGGTTGCCATTTCCTTCTCCAATGCATGAAAGTGAAAAGTGAAAGTGAAGTCGCTCAGTCGTGTCTGACTCTTCGCAACCCCATGGACTGCAGCCTACCAGACTCCTGCACCCATGGGATTTTCCAGGCAAGAGTACTGGAGTGGGGTTGCCAGTGCCTTCTCGTAGACCAGCTGTATTTAATGGCATGGAGAGCAAAAAGACAGGCTTCCCTGTCCATCACCAGCTCCTGGAGCTTGCTCAAACTCATATCCATCAGTTTAGTAATGCAATCCAATCACCTTATCCTCTGTGTCCCCTTCTCCTCCTGCCTTCAGTCTTTCCCAGCATCAGGGTCTTTTCCAATGAATCAGTTCTTCACATCAGATGGCTAGAGTACTGGAGTTTCAGCTTCAGCATCATTCCTTCCAATGAACAATCAGGACTGACTTCCTTTAGGATCGACTGGTTTGACCTTGCAGTCTAAGGGACTCTCGAGGGTTTTCTCCCACACCACACTTCAAAAGCATCAATTCTTTAGTGCTCAGCTTTCTTTATAGTCCAACTCTCATATCCATACATGACTACTGGAAAAACCATAACTTTGACTAGATGGACATTTGTTGGCAAAGTAATGTCTCTGCTTTTTAATATGCTGTCTAGGTTGGTCATAGATTTCTTTCAAGGAGCAAGTGTCTTTTAATTTCATGGCTGTAGTCACCATCTGCAGTGATTTTGGAGATCCGGGCTTCCCTGATAGCTCAGTTGGTAAAGAATCTGCCTGCAGTGTAGCAGACCCCAGTTTGATTCCTGGGTCGGGAAGAACCTCTGGAGAAGGGATAGGCTACCTACTTCAGTGTTCTTGGGCTTCCCTTGTGGCTCAGCTGGTAAAGAATCCGCCTGAAATGTATGACTCTTGAGTTCGATCCCTGAGTTGGGAAGATCCCCTGGAGAAGGGAATGGCTACCCACTCCAGTATTCTGGCCTGGAGAATTCCATGGACTGGATAGTCCATGGAGTTGCAAAGAGTCGGACACGACTTAGCAAATTTCTCTTTCACTTTCAGATCAAAAAGAGGATGGCATATAAAAAATTTTAAGTGCATCTTCTCTGACACAACATGTAGTCAAAATAATATATATTTCATATAATAATCATTATTATGGTAACACACACACACACACACACAGTACATAGATAAAAGAATAAAGCCCAAATGGTAACAGTGATTATAGAATAATGTTAATGATTTATTTTTTGTAATTGAGGGAAAAATCATTTCTAATTTGCACAAAAGTTTTAACACAAGAAGCAATTCAAAAACACAATATATTTTATTTTTTATATTTTGAGATAGAAGACAAATTCAGTGTGTAATATTTCACAGACTTCTCTAGTTAAGTAACACATATTCAGAAAGAAAGATTTCCTATAGAATATGAGCACAAGAGACTGGACAGATACTTCTGTGCTATAAATTGTTAAAGGAGTTATTGTCATCTTATTTAATTATCTGGCAAACCTTTACTAGGATCCAACAACATGCTCAGTACTAGCAACCAGGCAATGGAAGATGCTCCCTGCCTTTCAGAGCATCACCATGTAGTGAACAGATATGCAGGGTAATGGTAAGTGACTCTGTGGAGCTCTGTACTGGATGCTGAGGCACTACAGGTAGGACATCCAACTCATAAAATGGAGGAGCCAAGGTAGCAATTCAAGTGGTCCAAAAAATGTAATTCCTCATCTAAGCTGAATGTTCAAGATGTAACTATAGATTTAGCCATTAAGAGAGACAGGGGAAAAGGTCAGAGTTTCTTTAGGCAGAGAAAATAGATACTTCGTCTCTGAAAGCCTCCAACATAGGAAGTACAGGCTCAGTCATCCTCACAAGATAATAAACTTATAGCAAAAATAAGAAACTTTCTAAAAATTGACTCTGAATTACAGGATAATTTTAAAGATAACAAAGCAGTTTGAATCACAAAACCTTAAAACCTTTTTAAAGTTCCTGGTGTCATGACTCCTGAAATGAGTTTGGGGATGGTCATGTACGTCCTGGATAAACATTGAGATAAGCTTGTGATAAAAAGCTTCCTTCATATTACAGTCCCCTTTCAGTTTCAACAGTCTGAACCCCAAACCATACTTCAAATGTGACAGGAGCTGGATTTTGAAATCAGCCTCCCTAGTGATCTAGCACTTCATTCAGAATTTTTCTCCCAATTTTGTTGAGATGTAATTAATATACAGCACTGTATAAGTTTAAACTGTATAGCATAATAATTTGAGTAACCTACATCATGAAGTGGTTATCACCATATGTTTAGTGGACATCCATCATCTCTTAAAGATATAAAAGAAAATGTTTACCTTGTGATCAGAACTCGAGATTTACTCTTAACTTTCATATATAACAACATGTAAATAATTAGTGTAACTGGAAGTTTGTACCTTGTAACCATTTTCATCCAATTCCTCTTCCTTATAGCTCCCATCTCTGGTAGCCAAATATCTGATCTAATTTTTTCTATGAGTTTCTTTATTTCCATGTCTGTTTGTTGAAGTAAAATTGACCTACACATTGTGTTAGTTTCTGGAACACAACACAGTAATCCTATATTTCTGTATATTACAAAATGATCACCAGGATAAGTCTAGTTACCATCTGTCACCACATAAAGATATTTCATTACCATGAAAATTTTCCACATTATACATTTCATCCCAATGACTCATTTATTTGGTAACTGGAAGTGTGTACCTCAGTCTCTCTCACCTATTTTGCTCATACTCCCAAGCTTTCCTCTCTGGCAGCCACATGATTGTTCTATTTAAATAAAGATCTTTGCATGCATGCTAAGATGCTTCAGTCATGTCCAACTCTTTGTGACCCTATGGAAGTAGCCCACCAGGCTCCTCTGTCCATGAGACTCTCCAGGCAAGAATACTGGAGTGGGTTGCCATTCCCTCCTCCAGGGATCTTTCCCACCCAGGAATCGAATCCGCAATCTCTCATATCTCCTTCATTGGCAGACAGGGTCTTTACCACTAGCTTCATCTGGGAAGCCCAACTCCAGGGGTGGGGTGAACTAATAACTAATTAAATCACCTAGGTCATTACACACACACACACAATTAGGAATATATTTTTTTATTTTCACCAAAGAAAATACAGATTCTTGATTTAAATAGTAGACAAAAATGGTATGAAAATTCTTGAACTTTTCAGGCTAGCAGTATGAATTAGTCAAAAAATTTTACCCAAGGGACACATAAGAGGAAATTTTGATTGATTGACTCTTTTAATTCAACCAAGATAAATAGCTCACTTGGTAAAAAGCAGACATGCAGGTCAACCTTAGAGACTCAGGGAATGAGCATCTTCAGTGTTGTTAGGACCCTCCACATCTCTCCACTCTTTGTTTTTTTATTCATTGCAAACCTGATTTTTCATACAAAGTGAGAAACAATGAACACCAGTGTGCTCATGAGCCTCATAAAGAAAGAAACAACCAATTGACAAGGACTGACTTTCTCACTTTTAATTTTGAAAACCACAGGCATATATAATGTACCCAGCCTTGGTCCACTGGTGGTTAGATTTTTTTAAACTTAGGACTTTGGATTAGAGTAGATGTTTTCAAACCCTGATGGCAATATGAGAGTTATCTTAGCTGATTTACTTAATTGTTCTCGTCTCTGATTCCTCATCTATTAAGCAGAAACCTCTGCTTTATATACTGATAGCAAAAGATTATGAAGATCTTATGAAGATTAAAAAGCACTATGGAAATGGATAGCATTGTTACCAGTGTTAAACATGAAAGAGACAAGAATTAGTAAAGTCTTAGCCATCATCCTTCCTTGAGTTTCAAGGGAGTCATCTAGAAAATCTGTCCTGGCCCAAAGTTGTGGAAATTTTAGACAATAAGAAATCTTGGCCTTTTAGTACTTTTATTTGTCTAGAGGAAATTTCTTATATCCCTGTCCGAAAACCTGTCTTGGATATGGTTTGTGAAGCAAAGTTTATACACCTCACTCATACAGAAGCCAAATTATTTAGAATATTGGACTTTTAACTGAAAAAAAGTCTAAAAGTCAAAGTGAAGACATGTTATGAACCTCTTAGGTAACATTTATATTCAGGTATTACTTAATCAACTGATTCTTAAAGCTATTTTCAACAATAGCAATTTAGTAATTCTTTAAAAGCATCTTTGGAAATATGAAAATAATCAAGAATCAAAAATGATATGCCTCAGCAAAGGAAATAATAAATAAAATGAAACAACAATCCACAGATTGGGAAAAAATATTTATAAATAATGTGACTGACAAAGGATTAGTCTCCAAAATTTACAAATAGCTCATGCATCAAAACAAGCAACCCAATCAACAAATGGGCAGAAGACCTAAATAGACATTTCTTCAAACAAGACATACAGATAGCCAACAGGCACATGAAAAGATGTTCAACATCACTAATTATTAGATAAATGCAAATCAAAACTGTAATAGGATATCAACTCACACGAGTCAAAATGGTTATCATCAAAAAATCCACAAACAGTAAATGCTGGAGAGGGTGTGGAAAGAAGTGAATCCTCCTACACTGTTGGTGGGAATGTAAATTGGTACAGCCACTGTGGAGAACAGTATGGAGATTCCTTAAAAAACTAAAGCTATATGCTAACATATAACCCTGCAATCCCATTCCTGGGCATGTATGCAGTGAGAAATGTGATCCAAAAGGATACATGCACCCCAATGTTCATTGCAACACTACTTTCAATAGCCAAGACATGGAAGCAACCTAAATGTCCATCAGCGGAGGAATGGATAAAGAAGATGTGGTACATATATATGTAATGGAATATATACTCAGCCACTAAAAAGAATGAAATAAAGCCATTTACAGCAGCATGGATAGACTTAGAGAGTACCATTATGAGTGAAGCAAGTCAGACAGAGTAAGAGAAATATCATATGACCACCCTTATATGTGGAATCTAAAAAGAAACTATATGAATGAAATTACAAAACAGAAAGAGACTCACAGACTTTGAGAACAAGCTTATGGTTGCCAGGGAGAAGTATGGGGGAAAGGGACAGTTAGAGAATTTGGAATTGACACGTACACACTGCGATATCTAAAATGGATAACCATCAAGGACCTACTGTATAGCATGTGGAACTCTGCTCAGTGTTATGAGGCAGCCTCGCAGCAGGAGAGTTAGGGGGATAATGGATACATCTCTATGTATGGCTGAATTCTTTCACTGTCTACCTGAAACAATCAAAAAATTGTTTGTTAACCAGCTATACCCCAATACAAAATGAAAAGTTTAAAAACAAATGATATGTCCAGAGTGTCATTGGGTTTCATTCTATTTGTGAATATGTATACATATAATGTAGACACTAAAATCAGATTTAAAAATCACTGTAAATTAGATAAAGAATCTGTCAAGGAAACTTATGGGTCTGTTGTGCATTCAGTCATAAACCAGTCATGGATTACATGTAGACAGAAAAGAAGATGACCTACAAGGCCACTGAGCCAAAATCCAGAGCCCACCATGGAACCAGATGACTAGCACTGAATAATTGGCCGGGGTTGTCCCAAGGACAGTTTGTACCCACCATCATAATCTCAATGGCCAGGAATAGGACAACATAAGCATCAACATGAGAGTGAGGATAAATTAAAATGTTCCAGTATCTTGAAGCTGTACTCCATTTAACTTCTGGAGTACTAAGTGATTTTAATTGGTACATCTGGAGATTCTTATTTATCTATTTCTATTTTAATATGTCACTGTGCATATGACTAATCTTACTTTTCAAAATCATTGTTTATAATTAGAGAGTATCTATTAAGCTAACATGAGATATTAATATTGTGGGGAACAAAACTTAAGAGTTGCTACCTACCATACTTGGATGAAGATAAGGTTACACATTTGTAATACTTTTCTCATGTCTGAATTTTTGAGATACAATGGGATAAGTGGGATAAAAGGAAAGATAAGTGCAGGGCAAATGGTAGCTGCAATAGTCATAATAAACTAAGGAAACTGAGGCAGGAGAAATGAAAAAGTTAACTGGCTACTTGACAGTTTTTCTAACCAGAAATAATATAATAATTTCAAGTATTTGAAATGGGATTTTTGAATTATTGGCAAAGAAATAGAGGAAAACAATAAAATGGGAAAGACTAGAGAGCTCTTCAAGAAAATTAGAGATACCAAGGGAATATTTCATGCAAAGATGGGCTTAATAAAGGACAGAGAAGGTATGGACCTAACAGAAGCAGAAGATATTAAGAAGAGGTAGAAAGAATACACAGAAGAACTGAACAAAAAAGATCAAGACCCAGATAATCATGATGGTATGATCACTCATACTCACAGAGCCAGACATTCTGGAATGTGAAGTCAAGTGATGCTTAGAAAGCATCACTATGAACAAAGCTAGTGGAGGTGATGAAATTCCAGTTGACCTATTTCAAATCCTGAAAGATGATGCTGTGAAAGTGCTGCACTCAATATGCCAGCAAATTTGGAAAACTCAGCAGTGGCCACAGGACTGGAAAAGGTCAGTTTTCATTCAAATCCCAAAGAAAGGTAATGCCAAAGAATGCTCAAACTACCGCACAATTGCACTCATCTCACATGCTAGTAAAGTAATGCTCAAAATTCTCCAACCAAGCCAGGCTTCAGCAATATGTGAACCGTGAACTTCCAGATGTTCAAGCTGGTTTTAGAAAAGGCAGAGGAACAAGAGATCAAATTGCCAACATCTGCTGGATCATGGAAAAAGCAAGAGAGTTCCAGAAAAACATCTCTTTCTGCTTTATTGACTATGCCAAAGCCTTTGACTGTGGATCACAATAAACTGTGGAAAATTCTGAAAGAGATGGGAATACCAGACCACTTGACTTGCCTCTTGAGAAACCTGTATGCAGGTCAGGAAGCAACAGTTAGAACTGGACATAGCACAACAGACTGGTTCCAAATAGGAAAAGGAGTATGGCAAGGCTATAGAATGTCACCCTGCTTATTGAATTTATATGCAGAGTATATCATGAGACATGCTGCTCTGGAGGAAGCACAAGCTGGAATCAAGATTGCTGGGAGAAATAACAATAACCTCAGATATGCAGATGACACCACCCTTATGGCAAAAAGTGAAGAGGAACTAAACAGCCTCTTGAAGAAAGTGAAAGAGGAGAGTGAAAAAGTTGGCTTAAAGCTCAACATTCAGAAGACGAAGATCATGGCATCTGGTCCCACCACTTCATGGCAAATAGATGGAGAGACAGTGGGAACGGTGGCTGACTTTATTTTTCTAGGCTCCAAAATCACTGCAGATCGTGATTCCAGCCATGAAATTAAAAGACGTTTAATCCTTGGAAGGAAAGTTATCACCAACCTAGACAGCATATTAAAAGCAGAGACATTACTTTGCCAATAAAGGTCCGTCTAGTCAAGGCTATGGTTTTTCCAGTAGTCATGTATGGATGTGAGAGTTGGACTATAAAGAAAGTTGAGCACCGAAGAATTGATGCTTTTGAACTGTGGTGTTGGAGAAGACTCTGAGAGTCCCTTGGACTGCAAGGATATCTAATCACTCCATCCTAAAGGAGATCAGTCCTGAATATTCATTGGAAGGACTGATGTTGAAGCTGAAACTCCAATACTTTGGCCACCTGATGCAAAGAGCTGAGTAATCTAAAAAGACCGTGATGCTGGGAAAGATTGAAGGCAGCAGGAGAAGGGGACGACAGAGGATGAGATGGTTGGATGGCATCACCGACTCAATGGACATGGGTTTGGGTGGACTCTGGGATGGTGATGGACAGGGAGGCCTGGCATGCTGCGGTTCATGGGATAGCGAAGAGTCGGACACTAATGAGCGACTGAACTGGAACTGGAACTGGATTGGCAATCATTTGAAGGAGACTATGAGCAACTGAGAAGAACAAAGGTGTTGGGTATCTAATGGATGCATATAAAGGTGGAGCAGAATAGAACAAGGAACATCTGAACTGTTAAGTGGGATTCATTTGAAGTTTTGTTTAACAATATTCCTAGTGGTAAGATGCCCTAGTCTGCCCTTGGAGAGGGGCGGGGTGCTGTGCAGAATGACCTGTTTGCTTTAGCTCACATTGTTTGACTGTCAATGGATAATAACAATCATGCTCTGCAAAGACACAGATGGAGCACTGTTTACACTCCATAAAACTTCACAGATGATTTGATAACTAAAAACCATGAATACTTTATAGCAAGGTCCTCCACATTGGAAATGAATTAAATTTCAGCTTCTCACAAGCTTTACTAACATCCAGACTACCTGTCACTCCTTTCCAGTGAGTTTTCTATAAATAAACATAATTTATATTAAAAATATATATATAACTTAATTATATATTTTATAAAAATAACATAATTATCTCTATATGCATGTGTGTATGTGCAAGCATGTTAGGCTGGGTCAATAGGTGAATGAAGCTTAGTCACTGGAATATCAATAGGCACTTCCAAATGTAAATTGGCCGACTGATTCTCAAGCTATAAGGTCCAATGGATGAGGGTAAACTGATATCAGAAAGATGCTCTCTTTCTCTCTTTTTCTCCCTTTCTATCACCAGTATCCCTCAATACATTCTCCTTGTCTGTAAATGTCTGAACCCAACCACTGTCACAAAGGTCCAATTCTTTTGGGGGTTTTTGTTGTTGCCAGAAATGACCATGTTAGGTGATACTTTTATTAAAATAGGACCCTGAAAGTTCAATGTGTTATTCTGATTTGTCTTTAAACATGTGATTAATAATTTTCTTACCCTTTTTGCCCTTTTATTCTGAAAATTTTCAAACTTACAGAAAAGTTGCAGGAATCATTCATTCTGAATGAACATCTGAAAAATGTTTACTTATGTGTGACAATTGTTTAAGCCTTTTCTAGCCACTGGTTAAATCAATGGATTTATAGAGATCAATTATTATGTTATACACCATAACACTATAAAATGCTATGTTTATTCTATCTGAATAAAAGTGAGGGGAAAACAAACAAAAAATGGATTCAAACAGATACTTGGAACAGAGGAATCATCCACCCATTAGCATCAGGTTGACTGTGCTCCTCTTCTAGTCCCCAAACCCTGTAGCTCTCTGTTAATACAACCATACATATGTCTCTATGTAATTAGTTATCTAGGTAAAGTGAAAGCTGGACAGCATCCTATAAGTTCCAGGTGTCTTTTCCTGATCCAATTTCTCTCTCCCAAAGAGAGCTAACTGTTACTTTCCTTTGCAGTTATACAACCTAGGTATGTATTTTTTGTTTGCTTGTTCATTTTTTAATTAATTTATTTAAATTGGAGACTAATTATTTTACAATATTGTGGTGGTTTTGCCATACATTGACATGAATCAGCCATGGGTGTACATGTGTCCCCCCATCCCAAACCACCCCCCCTCCCTACCCCATCCCTCTGGGTTGTCCCAGTGCACCAGCTTTGAGTGTCCTGTTTCATGCATCAAACTTGGACTGGTCATCTATTTGACATATACATATTTGAATGCTATTCTCTCAAATTATCCTACCTTTGCCTTCTCCCACAGAGTCCAAAAGTCTGTTCTTTATATTTTTTAAGTATTACATTTTTTTTCATGTGAACCTAATAAAAATTGGTGTCTTTGTTATTTTTGGTTTTTGTCTTGGTATTTTTTTCCCATATTTTGTTTTTGTGATCCAACCATGTTAGTACACGCATAAAAATTAGGAAGACTAATTAGTTAATATATGTCATTTCTTGGTAGAATAACTTTGTAAATAAAAGCTAAGTATAGAAAAAAGACTGGTTGCCCCAGGCAACTGGATGAGAAGATGTGTGTGTTGGTCTTTTTTCACTTTACATTAATCTTTCAAACCACAATATAGTCGACTTCCACTTATTAGCTGGCTTGCACAAATGTCTTTTTGCTATCTTTGAGAATAAGGACCCATATTCAAGGGCTTATACTATCAGCTGGGCTTTGGTACAACTCTCTGGCAAGAGTGAAGATCATGGAACATAGCCTAGAAACAGACAATAAAGCAGGTCTACTTATCTGAAGGGCAAATATCAAAGCTGGTTTGGTAAGGAACTGCCAAAATACAATATTTCACTAAAGTTCCCACATAAATGTGAGTTTCTATTCTACTTGATGTTGAATAACTTCTGACTTGGCCTGAGAGAACATAAGAAATGTTGCAATAAACATTATCAGTATAAAACTACTTTAACGTTTGTAAAAAGTAAAAGCAGGTTTCATATTTTCTCCCTCATAATAAGGCTCTAGAGGTTTTCATTGAAGTTTTGATACAATAAGCAGATGGTCTTTGAGTTCAGTAAACTAAAATGTTTTATACTATTAAGAAATATATACTATTAATATTTCTGGACCAATAACACACATATAAGATATATTGTGAGATATAAGATTAGATACAAGATATATTGTGAGATCATCAACTTGATTTAAGATATATTCTGAGATTGTCTCACTATAGTAAGATATTGTCTCACTATTCTGAGATAGTCAACTTGATTTACTTTGCAAATAAATATGTACATTAGGTATGTGTAAGTAGGTATAAAAATTAGGGAGATAAGCCAATCTTCCATTTGCCCTAAATTATTGTTTTTCTGACTTCTAAATTGTTTTCTTTTCTGTCTCTATATTTCTCATTTCAAAAGGAGCAATTGTTAAAAGTAATCTTGTTCTCCACAGACATATAGTAAGTCTTTTGTCATTTTTGGCTAATTTTTGGCTAATTTTGGCTAATTTGCCATGACTAAATAAAATAGGAAAAAGAGCTAATCTACTGAGGGATTGAGTAAAACAGGCAAATGATTAAAATAACATCACTGAGAAATATATATATTTTGAATTTGTAGTCTTAAGGAGAAACACATTATTAACCTTGAAATTATAATTTAGGTCAAGATGACTTTAGGTCAAGATGGCAGAGTAGAAAACATGTACTCATCTTCTCCTGTGAGAACTCCAAAATTATAATTCACTGCTAAACAGCCATCAACAGGAGAATGTTGGAGCCAACCAGAAAAAGATACCACACATCCAAGGGCAAAGGAGAAGATCCAGCAAGGCAGTAGGAGGGGCAAAATCACCTTTAAAACCAAACCTCATGCCTGCCAGAGACACTTGGAGGGCTCAAACAAGCCTTGTGCATACCAGGACCCAGACACGCCACAAAGCCTGAGCTAGAATTGTGTTTGACTATCTCCTGCGGAGGTATGGGTCAGCAGCGGACTGCAGCAGCAGTTCTGGGTAGACTTGGGTATGGCATAAGCCCTCTTGAAGGAGGTTGCCATTAACCCCACCATAGAGCCACCAGAACTTACAAAGGACTGGGGAAACAGACTCTTGAAGGGGACAAACAAAATCTTGTGCACACCAAGACCAAGGAGAAAGGAGCAGTGACCCCACAAGAGACTGACTCAGACTCGCCTGAGTGTTCAGGAGTCTCTGACAGAGGTGTGGGTCACTGGTGGCCTGCTGCAGGGTTGGGGGTACTGAGTGCAAGAGTGTGTGCATGGAACCTTTTGAAGCAGGTCGCCACGATCTTCATTACCTCTACCATAGTTTGGTTTCTGGTCAAACAACAGGGAGGAAACACAGCCCCACCCATCAACAGAAAATTGGATTCAAGATTTGCTAAGTATGGCCCAGCCCATCAGAAAAAGACCCAGTTTCCCCCTCAGTCTCTCCGATCAATAAGCTTCCATAAGCCTCTTATCCTTCTCCATCAGACAGCAGACAGAAAGAAAACCACAGTCACAGAAAACTAACCAATCAGATCACATGGATCATAGCCTTGTCGAACTCAAGGAAACTATGAGCCATGCCTTGTAGGGCCACCCAAGACAGATGGGTCATGGTGGAGATTTCTGACAAAACATGGTCCAACAGAGAAGGGAATGGCAAACACTTAAGTATTCTTGGCTTGAGAACCCCATAAACAGTATGAACAGGCAAAAAGATATGAAAGATGAACTCCCCAGGTTGGTAGGTGCCCAATATGCTACTGGAGATCAGTGAAGAAATAACTCCAGAAAGAATGACGAGACAGAGCCAAAGCAAAAGCAACACCCAGTTGTGGATTTGACTGGTGATGGAAGTAAAGTCCAATGATATAAAGAGTAATATTGTATAAGGAAGCTGGAATGTTAGGTCCATGAATCAAGGAAAATTGGAAGTGGTCGAACAGGAGATGGCAAGAATGAACATCAACATTTTAGGAATCAGTAAACTAAAATGGACCGGAATGGGTGAATTTAACTCAGATGATCATCATATTTACTACTGTGGGCAAGAATCCCTTGAAGAAATGGAGTAGCCATCATACTCAACAAAGAAGTCTGAAATTCAGTACTTGGATGCATTCTCAAAAATGACAGAATGATCTCTGTTGGTTTCCAAGGAAAACCATTCAAAATCACAGTAACCCAAGTCTATGCCCTGACCAGAAGCTGAACGGTTCTATGAATACCTAAAAGACCTTCTAGAACTAACACCCAAAAAAGATGTGCTTTACATTATAGGGGACTGGATTGCAAAAGGAGGAAGTCAAGAGATAGCTGGAGTAATAGGCAAATCTGACCTTGGAGTACACATTGAAGTAGGTCAAAGAATAACAGAGTTTTGCCAAAAGAATGCACTGGTCATAGCAAACACCCACTTCCAACAACACAAGAGAAGACTCTACACATGGACATCACCAGATGGTCAATACCAAAATCAGATTGATTATATTCTTTGCAACCAAAGATGGAGAAGCTCTATAGAGTCAACAAAAACAAAACCAGAAGCTGACTGTGGCTCAGATCATGAACTCCTTATTGCCAAATTCAGACTTAAATTGAAGAAAGTAGGGAAAACCACTAGACCATTCAGCTATGACCTAAATCAAATCCCTTAGGATTATACAGTGGAAGTGACAAATAGATTTAAGGGATTAGAACTGACAGAGTGCTTGAAGAACTATGGATGGAGGTTTGTGATACAGAACAGGAGGCAGTGATCAAGGCCATCCCCAAGAAAAAGAAATGCAAAAAGGCAAAATGTTGATCTGAGGAGGCCTTACACATAGCTGTGGAAAAAAAAAAAAAAAGGACTTGAAAGGCAAAGGAGAAAAGGAAAGATACCCGTTTGAATGCAGATTTCCAAAAAATAGCAAGGAGAGATAAGAAAGCCTTTCTCAATGATCAATGGAAAGAAATAGAGGAAAATAATAGAATGGGAAAGACTAGAGAGCTCTTCAGGTAAATTAGAGATACCAAGGGAACGTTTCATGCAAAAATGGGTACCATAAAGGACAGAAATTCTATGGACCTAATAGAAGCAGAAGATATTAAGAACAGGTAGCAGGATTACAAAAAAGAACTAAACAAATAAGATCTTAATGATGATGTGATAACATGAATAATCATGATGGTATGATCACTCACCTAGAGTAAGACATGCTGGAATGTGAAGTCAAGTGGGCCTTAGGAAAGATCACTACGAAAAAAGCTAGTGGAGGTGATGGAATTCCAGTTGAACTGTTTCAAATCCTAAAAGATAATGCTGTGAAAGTGCTGCACTCAATATGCCAGTAAATTTGGAAAACTCAGTAATGGCCACAGCACTGGAGAAGGTTAGTTTTCATTCCAATCCCAAAGAAAGGCAATACCAAAGAATGCTCAAACTACCACACAATTGCACTCATCTCACACACTATTAAAATAATGCTTAAAATTCTCTAAGCCAGGCTTCAGCAATACGTGAACTATGAAATTCCAGATGTTCAAGCTGGTTTTAGAAAAGGCAGAGGAACCAGAGATCAAATTGCCAAAATCTTCTGGATCATCAAAAAAGAAAGAGTTCCAGCAAAACATCTTTGTCTGCTTTATTGACTATGCCATAGCCTTTGACTGTGTGGATCATAACAGAAATATAGATCAATGGAATAAAATAGAAAGCCCAGAGATAAATCCACACACATATGGACACCTTCTCTTTGACAAAGGAGGCAAGAATATACAAGGGATTAAAGACAATCTCTTTAACAAGTGGTGCTGGGAAAACTGGTCAACCACTTGTAAAGAATGAAACTAGAGCACTTTCTAACACCATACACAAAAATAAACTCAAAATGGATTAAAGATCTAAACGTAAGACCAGAAACTATAAAACTCCTAGAGGAGAACATAGGCAAAACACTCTCTGACATACATCAGAGCAGGATCCTCTATGACTCACCTCCCAGAATATTAGAAATAAAAGCAAAAATAAACAAATGGGATCTAATTAAACTAAAAAATTCTGCACAACAAAGGAAACTATAAGCAAGGTGAAAAGACAGCCTTCAGAATGGGAGAAAATAATAGCAAATGAAGCAACTGACAACTAATCTCAAAAATATACAAGCAACTCCTACAGCTCAATTCCAGAAAAATAAATGACCCAATCAAAAAATGGGCCAAAGAACTAAATAGACATTTCTCCAAAGAAGACATACAGATGGCTAACAAACACATGAAAAGATGCTCATCATCACTTATTATCAGAGAAATGCAAATCAAAACCACTATGAGGTACCATTTCACGCCAGTCAGAATGGCTGTGATCCAAAAGTCTACAAGCAATAAATGTTGGAGAGGGTGTGGAGAAATGGGAACTCTCTTACACTGTTGGTGGGAATGCAAACTAGTACAGCCACTATGGAGAACAGTGTGGAGATTCCTTAAAAAACTGGAAATAGAACTGCCTTATGATCCAGCAATCCCACTGCTGGGCATACACACTGAGGAAACCAGAAGGGAAAGAGACACGTGTACCCCAATGTTCATCACAGCACTGTTTATAATAGCCAGGACATGGAAGCAACCTAGATGTCCATCAGCAGATGAATGGATAAGAAAGCGGTGGTACATATACACAATGGAGTATTACTCAGCCATTAAAAATAATACATTTGAATCAGTTCTAATGAGGTGGATGAAACTGGAGCCTATTATACAGAGTGAAGTAAGCCAGAACGAAAAACACCAATACAGTATACTAACGCATATATATGGAATTTAGAAAGATGGTAACAATAAACCCTGTATACGAGACAGCAAAAGAGACACTGATGTATAGAACAGTCTTTTGGACTCTGTGGGAGAGGGAGAGGGTGGGATGATTTGGGAGAATGACATTGAAATATATATAAAATCATATATGAAATGAGCCGCCAGTCCAGGTTCGATGCACGATACTGGATGCTTGGGGCTAGTGCAATGGGACGACCCAGAGGGATGGTATGGGGAGGGGAAAGGGAGGAGGGTTCGGGATGGGGAATTCATGTATGCCTGTGGCGGATTCATTTCAATATATGGCAAAACCAATACAATATTGTAAAGTTAAAAAATAAAATAAAATAAAAAACTGTGGAAAATTCTGAAAGGGATGGGAATACCAACCACCTGATTCGCCTCTTGAGAAATCTGTATGAAGGTCAGGAGCAACAGTTAGAACTGGACATGGAACAACAGACTGGTTCCAAATAGGAAAAGGAGAACGTCAAGGTTGTATATTGTCACCCTGCTTATTGAACTTATATGCAGAGTACATCATGAGAAATGCTGGGCTGGAAGAAGCACAAGCTGGAATCAAGATTGCTGGGAGAAATATCAATAACCTCAGATATGCAGATGACACCACCCTTATGGCAGAAAGCGAAGATGAACTAAAAAGCCTCTTGATGAAAGTGAAAAGAGGAGAGTGAAAAAGTTGGCTTAAAACTCAACATTCAGAAAACTAAGATCATGGTATGTGGTCCATCACTCCATGGCAAATAGATGGGGAAACAGTGGAAACAGTGGCTGACTTTATTTTGGGGGGCTTCAAAATCACTGCAGATGGTGATTGCAGCCATGAAACTAAACGATGCTTACTCCTTGGAAGGAACGTTATGACCAACCTAGATAGCATATCTGAGATGACCCAGAGGGATGGTACGGGGAGGGAGGAAGGAGGGGGGTTCAGGATGGGGAACATGTGTATACCTGTGGCAGATTCATGTTAATGTATGGCAAAACCAATACAATATTGTAAAGTAATTAACCTCCAATTAAAATTAATAAATTTATATTTTAAAAAAAGGAAAAAAATAAATAAAAATTAACAATCATTCCTCAATATAAAAAGCAGAGACATTACTTTGCCAACAAAGGTTCGTCTAGTCAAGGCTATGGTTTTTCCAGTGGTCATGTATGGATATGAGAGTTGGACTATAAAGAAAGCTGAGCACTGAAGAATTGATGCTTTTGAACTGTGGTGTTGGAGAAGACTCTTGAGAGTCTCTTGGACTGCAAGGAGATCCAACCAGTCCATCCTAAAGAGTTCAGCCCTGGGTGTTCATTGGAAGGACTGATGTTGAAGCTGAAACTACAATACTTTGGCCACCTGATGCAAAGAGCTGCTCATTTGAAAAGACCCTGATGCTTGGAAAGATTGAGGGCAAGAGGAGAAGGGGAGCACAGAGGATGAGATGGTTGGATGGCATCACCGACTCAATGGACATGGGTTTGGGTGGGCTCCGGGAGTTGGTGATGGACAGGGAGGCCTGTTGTGCTGTGGTCCATGGGGTTGCAAAGAGTCGGACACGACAGACTGAAGTGAATTATGCAGAACTGACTCATTTGAAAAGACCCTGGTGCTGGGAAAGTTTGAAGGCAGGAGGAGAAGGGGATGCCAGAGGATGATATGGTTGGATGGCATCACCAACTCGATGGAGATAAGTTTGAGGAGCCTGCAGAATTTGGTGATGGACAGGGATCCCTGGTGTGCTGCAGACTATGGGCTTGCAAAGAGTTGGACATGACTATGTAACTAACTGAACTGAAATTATAATATACTTCTAAACCTTGAAATATATCCTTTCACTTTTACATTCGGGTTTTACATAAATTTCTACTGTATTTCCTTGAAACATCAACACTACTTAGTCTTCTGTCCCTACCCATGTACATAATAAGGTTATCAAGCTATCATTTATTTACTGTTTAGAAAGCTTCCCTATACATATTGCTTTTGATCTCCCAGACAACAAACACTCTTAGACAGATTTAGTTAACAAATATTTACTGGATATCATCCAGCTGTACATTTCACACTGTAGCAAAGAAAAGGTATAGTATATGAGCAAATATAATATCATACTCTCAAAAAGTCTGTCCTTTGGTGGTGAAACCCAAGGACAAATTACTTCAATTAATTATAAATGCCTGGATAATTATTAGTATCAAATGTTGTGAAGGAGAAGCAAAGACTGCTATCATGGTGAAAGAAGCAAAAAGAACTTTTACCAAGTATTGAAAGAATCTTGTCTGTTTTCTTCCTTCCTGTTTTCATCCTCTTTCTTGCTATTTTTAGGTACATACTATACTTTCTCTTCTCTCAAAAGATTTATCGCCGTTTTCCAAGACAATTTTATAGTTTTTCTAGGAACAAGTGAGCTTTTTTCACTTGATATAGACTGTTCACATATAACTGAAACCTGCAGAAGCCAACAGAATATTGTGAAACAAATATACCCCAATTAAAAATAAATTTAAAAAAAGAAAAATAATTGAAACCTTCCAAGAGACTGGCATATGGTTTTCTCAGATGTGTCTTCAATGTCTATATGATGATATCACTTTGTTTGTGTTATCAGTGATGTCATCATCGTTGTTCTTGCTATCTCCCCCATCCTCTGCCAATAGGGAAAGAAACATTCCTAGTAATTCTAGTCTCTTGAGGGGGATTTAGAAAGTAATCTTACTTATTTATCTCCTGTGGCATTTATCCCACAGATTTAGTTACCTTTTATTTTAAGCAGAATAAACTTGTAAATAAAGGCTTCTCCAATTTTAAGGAAAAAGAGGAACAAGTTTCTGCATAAAAACTAGCAATTACTAACCAAGCCTAATAGCCTGAGTTGAACCTTCTCTTGAGGAAATATCCTCAGAAGAGAAAACTGAAACTTGAGTACATCTTACAGGGTTAATAGAAAGTTACAAGAATAACAATTTTCACATAAAATATTATCTGATCATCATCTAGATTTTATATGAAAAAATTATGATTCACACCCTGCAATGAATGATTATCTGAGGCTCTATTTATGTGGTTTGTTCAGGGACAGTGAAAAAAATAATAATTCAAAGAGGCATACAAGCAAAGCAAAAGATATTTGGAGCATTTTAGATTTCAAGATTATCTTCCTACCAAATGCAAAACCAAACATCAAGACAGCAAGGAATCTCATACTGAAATATACAGATACCCTTGATGTTTTAACTCGATCAAGAAAATTCCCTTTATGAACTTTGAAACAGGAAAAAAGGAAACTCACTTTTATATTCATGCCTTACTTCCTTGAGGTAGCAAAGCTTCTTGGTTGATCCAGTTGATGGAAAATGTTGTCAGGATCTCCAGGAATCTTCAGAGCAGCACTACTTCTTAAGAGAAAAATCTGCAACAGTACAGAAAAGATAGTGTGGCCTGTTGGCATAAAAAGGTCACAGCATACCATCATCCATCCCATAGATACAAATGCCAGGAAAGGGAGACCTCTTAGGACTAAATCTATGGCTGTGGTTTGGAACAATAAAGTAGAGATCTGAGAGGTCAAAATCATAAGAGAAAATATCTTTATATTACAGAAGTGAAGAATTCCATTTATATCCACGATAGCTAATACTATCTAGAGACTTCTCAGGCAAGCAAAGAAGAAAAACAAAAAAAAATCGAGCTGGCCCCAGAAGTCCAGAATATGCACCTTCATTTATTGTGCAGTCACACAAGAGAAATGACCTCTCCAGAGGGTGCACTATGAATGATTTAAGCTCCCTTTAACACTCCAAACTACTTCCAAAGCTCAGTGGGAACTCTGTGTTGCATTACTGGAAGGAAAAAAATGAGTAAATATAAATACTCCACTTTTCCTCTTTAGATCTCATCTTTGACTTCTTCCTAAATACTCTTTCCAATATAGGAATCACTATTTCTTTCTTCTCCTAAACATTATAGATGTCATAGCTACATACTTTAGAAGAATGAATGCTTGGATATAATCATATAAAAGAATTTCCCTTATTCTAAATATAGCATGTGTGAGTTTTCTTATCTTAAATGGTTAAAATGCTTTATTTGTTACATTAGATATATCTTCGGCTAAATGAATCCAACTAGCTTTTCCTGTATTGGCACCCATACTAAATTTAAGAACTGCTCACAATGATGAACTTTAAAGAATATATATGAGAGCTGGAGAGTTAGTCTGTTTTCTATGAAATGAATAATCAGAAAAAGATTTCAACCAGGTAACTGAAAGTAAATGAATAACATGGGAACTGACTGAAAGTTTTCAGAAGAGAAGTAAACCCTATATTGGGGATTACATATATCAGGAAATAAAATAATGATATCTGGAAGTAAGGACAAGGAATTTAAAACATAAAAAAAATTGGAGCATCTATAAATATAAAGACACACTATACCAAGCATAGAGTTTTTCTCAATTAAAGCAAGGGCCTTTATCAAAATGTTTTTTGCATATTAATTCCTAATCAAAGTAGACACTCAAATAATTGTGGAAAGGAAGGAGGAGAATAGGGGGAAAGAGAGTGAGAAAGACAAAATGAAGCAAAAGCCAATGGTGAGCATACCAGAATTTTCCTATGCCCTCTCGACACAGAATCACCCCTCCTGACACAGAATCACATCCTTATCTGTCATTTCTCCTCATCTTTTCCTGCCTCACATGAGAGAGAACCAATTTTGCATTCTATCTGCATCTTCTTTCACATATATCTCACTGTCTTGTTGTAAAGCACACTAAGTTGGAAAATTCACTCAAGAATCCATTCTTGTCTGCCTCTGACCAGATCCAAGGCAGAAGCCATTGATAGACTTTACCACCCTCCCGCTCCACAAAGAAAGAGATAAAAGCTGTATTTCTAGGTAATTTAACCAGATTTTATAATGCGTAGAGGCAGTGTCCTTTGTCAATGGAAGAAATGAACTAAGACCACAAGAACTGATTTCCAAAGATGTTTGCTATTGTTGTTCTTTGGTTGTTTTTTTTTAGTCATCAAATTGTAACTCCTAATCAATAAACAGCCAGACTCCTTTATGTGGGTAAAATTCCAGAAACAAATCCAATTGCATATTCCACTGCAGTCAATGAATCAAGTGAGACAGAAGTATAAGAAACCATGTTGGTGTCCTTTTCATAGAGTAAATATTTTTCCCCACCCCCCAGGAAAGAGCTTACATGCTAAAATTTGCTTTCATGAGGATGAACAGATTATCATGATTTAGAAATATTAGCCACTCAGTAAGAGCCATAATTACTTTGCCAACAAAGGTCCATCTAGTCAAGGCTATGGTTTTTCCAGTGGTCAGTATGGATGTGAGAGTTGGACTGTGAAGAAGGCTGAGCGCCAAAGAATTGATGCTTTTGAACTGTGGTGTTGGAGAAGACTCTTGAGAGTCCCTTGGGCTGCAAGGAGATCCAACCAGTCCATCCTGAAGGAGATCAATTCTGGGTGTTCTTTGGAAGAAATGATGCTAAAGCTGAAACGCCAGTACTTTGGCCACCTCATGCGAAGAGTTGACTAATTAGAAAAGACTGATGCTGGGAGGGATTGGGGGCAGGAGGAGAAGGGGACGACAGAGGATGAGATGGCTGGATGGCATCACCGACTCGATGGATGTGAGTTTGGGTGAACTCCGGGAGTTGGTGATGGACAGGGAGGCCTGGCGTGCTGCAATTCATGGGGTCGCAAAGAGTCGGACATGACTGAGCGACTGAACTGAACTGAACTGAACTGAAGAGCCATAATGCTCACAGGAACCACATATAGGATTAAGCATGGAAGTCTTACAGTTTTATGATCCAGTGTGTGATTTATACATAATTCAGGTTCCAGAACTGGTAGTTATATCCTAACCAGTTGCATTTGTAATAGTTTCACTTTCCATACTCTGTGGCTCAAATGGTAAAGAATCTGCCTGCAATGCAGGAGACCCAGGTTCAATCCCTGGGTTGGGAAGATTTCTTGGAGAAGGGAATGGCTACCCACTCCATTATTCTTGCCTGGAGAATTCCATGGACAGAGGAGCCTGGCAGACCACAGTCCATGGAGTCACAGTCAGACATGACTGAATGATTAACACACACACACACACGCTTCTATATTCCAGCTAAGCAATGGTTGAGGATGGTAACTAATGTTCTCTAAGATAGCACCTTAAGAAAAAGTGACCTGAGTACATTAGCTAGCCACAGCTTAGCTTGCATTTAGGCATCATTTAAAGAAAACAGAACTTGCTATGTGCCTACTGACTTCCCCATCTTTTTATGGCCACAGACAGAAACCATGTGCCGCTGATCTATATTACCCCTTGTCTCCTTTGTCATCATGGAGCTCACTTTTTTTTTTTATGTAATATAAGTATATTTGTGTATTGCCTACAAATATTGAAGAAGTGTTTTAGAAATGGAAGTCTAAAGAGTGAAAAATAAACAGTAAAGTTTAGATGAAGCACAAAAAACCAGAAATTTCACAACATATAGTGATTATCCATATGATTGGTGCTAAGCTGTAGTCACAAAACTCCAAGAAAAAAGAAGAGGAAAATATGTTACTTATTTTTTAGGTCAATGCAAATTTTCCTTAGTTTCAGCAGTTTGAAGATTCATGTTTTGCTTTGTAAAAAGTAACGTGAATGTCTCTAGCTTCACCCATTTTGGGGTACAAACAATACCGACATTCAAACCTCATTAGTTTGTTAGCATGGTTCTATAGAATATCTAAACTCAACCTCCATCTCGTACTGTATCCTCAGTAATTTCTGGGATTTCAGAAAGGTTTTCTCATGTACATACATGTATTTGTATTTTCTAGTTAAAACAACCGTCTTCACTATGTAGAGAGAAACTCGCAGGAGTTCAATACTGATATCTTTCAGTGTGCTGTGTTGCTTCATTCATGTCTGCTTCATTCTTCAATATTTGTCTGACTCTTTGAAACCCTATGAACCATAGCCCAACAGGTTCTACTGTCCATGGGATTCTCCAGGCAAGAATACTGGAGTGGGCTGCTGTGTCCTCCTCCAGGGGAAATTCCCAAGCCAGGGATCAAACCTACATCTCTTATACCTTCTGCATTGGCAGGCAGGTTCTTACCACTAGCACCACCTAGGAAGCCCAATCTCTTTAGAGGCAATGACAAATGTCATACTAGTCTCTATTTTAATGTATCCTTTCTTCATTTTGAGCATCTGCATACATATGTTCTCCATCCTCCACAAAATTGGTTTCCCTAATCCTTTCCCACTTAAAACAAATTATCAAAACCCTTACATATATCAACTCACCAATGAATGACTGGAAGCAAGCTTTATCACCCAATAATACTCTCAATCTCCCAAATGGAATCTAACTTTCCATAAGATTGAGACAGTTGCTGAATTTGTCTAGGCAACATGTTTTTCATTTTTAAAATGGTAGATTTTTAAATATCTGTGGCTTTTTTTCATTAAATATAACTTTTAAGATTGCAAAATGTTATGGGTTTTTTTGGAAGTAAATAATCACGTATTTTACAGGATCTTTTTTTAGTTTTGAAAATCTTTTTAAGATGTCAGAATGTATTTATACCTATAATTTCTCTATACAATTCTTCCAGAGTGTTTCACATGGACATTTAATGTGTAGGCTTAGGTATTTGGGTTAATAGTATCCTATTATGAGATGTCCTTTTAGAATAATGTGGGTAGAAGCAACATTCTGAAAAATAAAGCATATGTATATCAAGTCTATAAATTTAAAGAAAGCAAATTCCTCTTCACACAATTATGGGTTCCTCTTTCTCCCAAAGAAAGATTGCTAGTACTTGTTCATAGTAAGAAAATAACTAGAATATTTGCTTAAAAATTAATCTGGTACTGATACAAATGGAACTGTGAGTGCTGGGAATGAAAGAGTATTTATATAAATAAAACATAAAGTGAACAAAAAACACAAAGAACTACTAATCCTCCTCACACTTAAATCACACACATGATACAAGTATAAATATTGGCCTATAAAAATAATTACGGAAGTTCTGAGTGACTTTTAAAGTTTTACTTAAGGACGAATTCTGTAACCTGATTGAAAGGAAACACTGCAGTCATGTGTCTCCTTATATGTGTATAACCCTAGATTACAGTAACTGCACAAAAAAGTCATCAGAAATACCGGGAAGCATTCTTTGATACAAGTCAGGTTTCACAAAATTAAACGAGATTAACTGTTCAGTTTGTCCTAGATTACTTATTTCTAAGAAGCTACAGCCATTTTTGTGGTTTCATGCAAAGTTTCTCACTCATGGATCCTTAGAAATACAAAGCAGAAATCTACTTCTCTCTACTATGCAATAGACTTAACCATGTTATTCTTAGATCAAATCTCATAACACATCTATATTTTATTGAAACTTTAAAGCAGTAAGAAAGGGTAAAAAACACAAATGGAACTAGAATCATTTAATTCAGTCATGGTTATAATTTATGACTTCCAGTCATTATTTAAACAAACAAAAAAGCCTATATTTTTTTAAGTTTAGTTTTTATTTTATCCATTTACTCTTATCAGTTTAATAAAACTCCAGTGGAATGGTAAGCTATAAACAAACACAATTTCAGGTTTTTCCCTCCTTCAATACTGTATTGTTTTATTGCTGTTTTAATAAAAGGAGGCACAATATATTTAACATTTTTACTCTAAGTTACAAATAATTTTCAAGCTAAATTTAGGAAAATTATAGTTAATTTACTATTATGAAAGTGAAAAAGTGTTACAGATAGCAAAATGCCTTATCTTTGTAAATATTCACACAAAGAAATCAGATGCAACTGAATGAAATATAATAGGTCATATTACTGTCTAGAGCTTTAAGAAATGACATGTTTTCTTCTTCTACCTTTGCCATTACTTCTTATTACCAATAGGAAATCAGTTTATCCATGTGTATCATGGAGAGACGTGAAATGAGGAATAAAAAAGATGATAGCATCTATGCTTATTTGAAGAGTCAATGCACATGAAATACTCTTAGGGGCTCTTATACAACATAACACCATAACATAATATGGTCATTATTATTACCAAGTCGTTATTCTGTGTATGAGTATCTGGCTGTCAGAGCCAACTTTAGAGTGAGACTCAGTTAAATGGAGCAGCTTTTGCAGAAAGAAATACCCCAGGAGTATACTGTCACACCTCATACCAACACTCCACTGGTTTATCCTCACTCTACGACTAGAGACATGCCCAAAACCTACTAGAGAAAAGAATGACCCAGAATTGTTACAGAACTTTTCAAATTATCTTTTCCTATAAATATGTTGGTCATAGAAAGTGAAAGCGTCAGTAGCTCAGTTGTGTCCGACTCTTTGCGACCCTATGGACTGTAGCCCGCCAGGCTCCTCTGTCCATGGAATTATTCAGGCAAGGATATTGGATTGGGTTGCAAATTCCTACTCCAGGGGATCTTCCCAACCCAGGGATCGAACCCAGATCTCCCTCATTGCAGGCAGATTCTTTACCCTCTGAGCCACCAGGGAAGCCTGGTCAAATGCCCTATTAAAAAAAAAAAAAGCAGCTCCCAATTTTTGATACAATTTATGTATTTCTTATTATTTTTTTGCTCTACCACTTGCAAGAATATGGATGACAACTTTAACTGATGAAGATACAGGAAAAGTAATTAGCATTTGTGTTGTGTTGTAAATATTAAGTACTATATATGGAAACATTATGTGATATAGTACAAAGTGTTTAGAGATGACTAATTAAACTAACTAAAAGTTAGTTTAACTTTTGTTTTAGTGAAATTAAATAATTTGTATTCAAATTTCAAAATGAGATTTGCTGATCTACTGTATTGTCAACATGATTTTCTTAATAGTTTATCTGATAGTTAAACATGACTTTTCTCTTTAAATATATTAAATAATAAACTAAATGAAAATATTTTTTAATTTTGCATTACCCTTGCATTTCCAAAATAATATCCATTCATTTAAAACTTTATCATTATTTTAATCTCCTTCTGCATACTGATATATTATCTAACATCTTCATTTTAATATTCATAAGTAAAATATAGTCCTAATTTTCGTGAAAACATCATGTTTGCCTTGATTTTTATCCTCACATAATAGAATTAGGAATTTTACTTCTTTTTTGAAAGAAAAAAAGTTTCAAAATTGTAGGAAGTATCTGCTCCTTAAATGTTGGTCAGTTCAGTTCAGTCACTCAGTTGTGTCCGACCCTTTGCGACCCCATGAATTGCAGCACGCCAGGCCTCGACCCTTTGCGACCCCATGAATTGCAGCACGCCAGGCCTCCATGTCCATCACCAACTTCCGGAGTTCACCCAGACTCACGTCCATCAAGTCAGTGATGCCATCCTGCCATCTCATCCTCTGTCGTCCCCTTCTCCTCCTGCCCCCAATCCCTCCCAGCATCAGAGTCTTTTCCAATGAGTCAACTCTTCGCATGAGGTGGCCAAAGTACTAGAGTTTCAGCTTTAGCATCATTCCTTCCAAAGAATCGGAATGGACTGGTTGGATCTCCTTGCAGTCCAAGGTACTCTCAAGAGTCTTCTCCAACACCACACTTCAAAAGCATCAATTTGGCAAATCTAATACAGTTATGTAAAGTTTAAAAATAAAATAAAATTAAAAAAAAAAAAAAAAAAAAAAGCATCAATTCTTCGGTGCTCAGCCTTCTTCACAGTCCAACTCTCACATCCATACATGACCACAGGAAAAACCATAGCCTTGACTAGACGAACCTTTGTTGGCAAAGTAATGTCTCTGCTTTTGAAAATGCTATCTAGGTTGGTCATAACTTTCCTTCCAAGGAGTAAGCGTCTTTTAATTTCATGGCTGCAGTACCATCTGCAGTGATTTTGGAGCCCAAAAAAATAAAGTCTGACACTGTTTCCACTGTTTCCCCATCTATTTCCCATGAAGTGATGGGACCGGATGCCATGATCTTCGTTTTCTGAATGTTGAGCTTTAAGCCAACTTTTTCACTCTCCACTTTGACTTTCATCAAGAGGCTTTTTAGTTCCTCTTCACTTTCTGCCATAAGGGTGGTGTCATCTGCATATCTGAGGTTATTGTTGGTACAATGTCTCTATTTACACTTTCAGTATGTTCTGCTTTTGTGAGACAAAGATACAGTTCTAAAACTTTCTTTTTTGAAATTGTTCAATTTGAATGTTTCTTTTCATCTAGTATCAGTTTTGGAGAAGGCAATGGCGACCCGCTCCAGTACTCTTTCCTGGAAAATCCCATGGACGGAGGAGCCTGGTAGGCTGCAGTCGATGGGGTCGCGAAGAGTCGGACACAACTGAACGACTTTACTTTCACTTTTTACTTTCATGCATTGGAGAAGGAAATGGCAACCCACTCCAGTGTTCTTGCCTGGAGAATCCCAGGGCCAGGGGAGCCTGGTGGGCTGCCATCTATGGGGTCGCACAGAGTCGGACACGACTGAAGTGACTTAGCAGCAGCAGCAGCAGTATCAGTTTATTAAACGTATTAATGTATATTCCTAAGAAAGTATCTTTTTTGCTTCTTTGTTTTGTTTTGTTTTCATGGCCACATTGTGCAGCATGAAGGATCCTATTGAACCTGTGTCCCCTGCAATGGAAGCGCTGAGTCTTAATCCTTGGACCAGGGAAGTTCTAGGAACTATCCTTGTTCAAGAATTTTCAGATTTATTTACCTAGAGATGATTAAGAAAAGCCCCATTATTTTCCTAACTTGCTAGCCTATGTCTTAGTTTTTACTATGCTGGATCAATTTGCCTGTTTTGTTTTGTTTTTGAAAAAATGTAGCTTCAAATCTTCTGGTTCAGAAAAGTTGCACTGAATCCTATTACTTTATTTTTGCTTTATAAGACTATTATGGGGTTTTCCTTTGAGATTAATTATGCTTGTATTTAACTTTGTGTTTGCTGTAGTGTGCTATCCTCAGGAGGGTCTGTGGTTGATAAATGTCAGCAGTCAGGCCTCTGGGAACTTGCTCAGCTGAAGAGATCTCCTTTACTTAAGATTCATCCCAGTGTTGCCTACCTCCAATTACTAGCACTTGCAGGTACCTATGACTTGACCTTTGGCTCAAATTGTTGATAACTTTGATGGCTATCCTAGTTCCAGCATTCTCTACTGGTTCCTGTGAAGTTTTCTTATGATTGTACCTCAGGAAAAACTTTCTTTTTGTCACCCTTTTTTTTTCTCCTTCTCTCCACAAGTAGATATTCTGACTGTTGTTATTCAGCCACTAGGTTGCATCCAACTCTGTGACCCCAAAGACTGTAGCACGCCAGGCTTCCCTGTCCTTCACTGTCTCCCAGGGTTTGCTCAAACTCATGTCCATTGAGTTGATCATGCCATCCAATCATCTTATCCTCTTTCACCCCCTTCTCCTCCTGCCTTCAATCTTTCCCAGCATTAGGGTCTTTTCCAGTGAGTTGGCTCTTTGCATCCGGTGGCCAAAGTACTGGAGCTACAGCTTCAGCATCAGTTCTTCCAATGAATATTCAGGGATGATTTCCTTCAGAATCAAATGATTTGATATCTTTGCTGTCTGAGGGATTCTCAAGAGTCTTCTCTACCACTACAGTTCAAAAGCATCAATTCTTCAGCACTTAGCCTTCTTTATGGTCCAACTCTCACATCCAAACATGACTACTGGAAAAACCATAGCTTTGAAATATGAACCTTAGTCAGCAAAGTGATGTCTCTGATATCCTGATAGCTCTCTTAAATAAACTTCCTGCATTCTCACTTCCATAAAAGGCTTGGTTTAGGAGTAACCAAAATATAGCAGACACTAAAATTGTACTATGGTGATGGGTGACTGTATTAGTTATCAATTGCTGGGTAACAGCTACTCAAAATTTGCCAGTTTGTAACATTTATCATTTCAACCAAATTCTGAGTGTTAGGCATCCAGAATCACCTCAGCAATGTGGTTCTGCATTAGGGTCTCCCAGGAGGTGGCAATCAAGCTGTCAGGCAGGACTTCATTCATCTCAGGCTCCACTGAGGCTGAAGGGTCTGCTTCCAAGCTTTCTCAAGCAGCTGTCAGCAAACCTCAATTCCTCATTGGCCACTGGGTGAAGATTCCAGCCTCTTACCACATAGGCCTTTCCAAGGGGATGCCTCAATACATGGCATCTGGCTTACCACAAAACAAATATCCAAGGGAGACAGTGAGAGCTCAAGACCAAAGCCACATTTTTTTATGAGTCTCATCTCAAAAGTGACATACTTAACATGTCTGCTGTATATTATGGTCTTGGAGAGCAATCCTGGTATAGTGTAGGACAGAGCTACACAGAGTATGAATAAAAGAATGCAGGAATCATCTGGGGCCATCTTGTAGGCTGCCTACAATTCCTCATGAAAAGGCTGATGTATTAGTTACTTGTTGCTGTGCAACTGAATCTCTTGAGAGTCCCTTGGACAGCAAGGAGATCAAGCCAGCCAATCCTAAAGGAAATAAACCCTGAGTATTTGTTGGAAAGACTATTGCTGAAGATGAAGCTCTGATACTTTGGCCACCTGATGTGAAGAGTCAATTCATTGGAAAAGACCTTGATTCTGTGAACAACTGAAGGCAGGAGGAGAAGGGGATGACAGAGGATGAGATGGTTGGATGGATCACCAACTTAATGGACATGAATTTGAGCAGGCTCTGAGAGCTGGTGATGAACAGGGAAGCCTGGTGTGCTGCAGTCCATGGGGTTGCAGAGTCAGACATGACTTAGCAAATGAACAACAACAAGTGCAACTAATTACCCCCAAATTTAGTGCCTTAAACAACATTTATCACTTCACCAAGATAAGATGCGTCAAGAGGTTGGACAAAGGTTAGCCAGATCTTCAGTTTCTGAGCCTCGTACAAGTCTGAAGTCATCTCAAAGCTTGACTGGAAAGGATTTTCTTTCTAGTTCACTCACATGGTTGTTGGCAGGAGTCATTCCTCATGGACTACTGAAGTAAGATCTCATTTCCTCATAAATTGTTGGCTGGAATCCTTTATCAGTTCTGTGCCATGGTGAACCACTCCATAGAATAACTCATGACACACAGTGGAATCAGACCAAAGAAGAAAAAAGATAGGAGAGGAGTGAAAGTGAAAAGTCAGCAAGTGAAAAGTCATAGTTCTCTGTAACCAAATCATGGATGGGACATCCCATCATCCTGTCATATTCTGTTTGCTAGAAACAATCAGTAGGTTTATCTAACATGCAAGAGGAGAGGGTTATACAAGTGTGAAGATCTTTGCGAGTCACACTACAGCTGGAAACGTGTACCCTATCAGAGTTTGTAGGTAAAGTTAGCTGCAGACACTAGGTGGCTATGTAATTAAATATAAAAGTTACATAGCTGATGAACTAGAAGTTATACTTGTAGGAGGAACTATACTAGAAATCTACAAATCTACAAAATTTGAAAAATATGGAAGACATAGTAATAATAACCATAATGGAAAAGAATGATTGTCATTGGATACAACTGATGTTTTAGAGAGAGACAATGTAGGGCTGAAAATGATTAACTATCAATTAAAGGCTAAATATGGGAGCCAGTGGGCCTGCCCGGCTACATATAAATCATATTTCTTGCAGTTGGATGGCAAAGAAAACTGAGGAACAGGCTCATTACTTAGAGCAGTGACAGTGCTCCAAAGATGATCAAATTCTCAACCTAGACATGCTTATTATGCCAATAAACATGGGATAGGAATACCTGTGTTAAAGAATATTTAGTGATGACTGTTTAAGCAAGAGATGTTCAAAGCATGGGTGTAATTCAAGGGATTTCTGAGCAGTGTCACCTACAGAGCAGCAATCCCATGGCCGGCCATTCCAACAGTGAGTCTTTAATACTATCAGTAACACGTTGTCTTTCCAAGTGCAGTGGTGTGCCATCTTAAGTCCTCATAAGCAAGCATCAAATACTAAAAACTTAGGAGTGATTGACATGTCCCCCGCTGAAAACAAGACAATATTATCAAGAAGGAAAATGGAGCAGAAATTCAAGAAGGAGGAAAATGATGTCACACTAAAGGCAAACCATGTCAACCTACTTCCCAATCTTGTCAGCCATTACTGACGACTGAGGGCTGAGCAGCATCCAATGCCGATTTCAAAAATCAGCCCAAAATGTCACCACTGCCAAATAACTGTATTTTTCTGGATTTGGCAACCTTGTCAATGAATCAGAATAATATTATTTTCACCATGAATATTCTACAGAGGTTTAGAAAGCCATTTATTTAGTACTAAAGTTATAGTCTTAGTATAGAAACAAAGAAACTATTTCTCAAATGTTCACTCACAGCAACGGGAGGCATGTGTCAGAGAAAAAGCTCAGTATCTGAAACAAGTTTTGCAGACTGTTAAAACAAAAGCAAGCCAAGGTTACAGAAAACTGAAAATAGGAATACTCTGAAGACCATCAGTGTTAACCTTTACCCCCTGCTCACTCAGAGGATGTGTTCATGTTTAAGAAACTTATTTGTGCTGCCTTCCTACTCTGCTATAAAAGACTGAAAACATGCAGAGAAATGTAAGCTCCAAATAATCACTAGCTGCCAACCCCTAGAAGCAGGCCCCGAAGCAATGCTCCAGCCCTATCCGTTGATCTGGGCAATGAGTCCCCATGACACTCATCTGTTTACTCTCGCCCGGTCAGAAAGTCTTTACCTCACCAGAGAGCCTTGCCCCCAGGCCTCTCCTCAAGTTTCCTGGTCCAGGCATCTAAGACGTTAAACCTCAGGTCACCCTGCGTCTGCTCTTCCCTATCTCACCGGACTGCACAGTTATTACCCAACTTGTTTTCCTCTCTAAGTTATATGCTGTTAACTGTTTCCTTCAAAGTCAATCTAGTTGCAAAAAAACACATTTGACTGTAGAAGGTAGTGAAGTACTGAAGTGAAAGTCACTCAGTCATGTCCGACTCTTTGCAACCCCATAAGACTGTACAGTCCATGGAATTCTCCAGGCCAGAATACTGGAGTGCATCATGTTTCCCTTCTCCAGGGGATCTTCCCAACACAGGGATTGAACCCAGGTCTCCCATATTGCAGGCGGATCCTTTACCAACTGAGCTATTTAACTGTAGAGCAACAGTTTAAAAAGAAAATGTAGTAGCTGGATATAAATCATTCAGAACTGTATTAACTATTTTCATCCTAACTATTAATTATGATTAAGTAGATTCTTTCAGCACTGATTCTAAGCTTAGAAAACCACAACTGTGGCCTCCCTAGACTGTCCCCTAGGCAGCACATCTTTAACTCCATTATCTGGAGGACAAGCAAACATCTCTTTTCACAGCTTCTATGGAAAAGAAAAGACATGTTTTTCCAAGATGCCCAAGACATTGTCTCCTCACGTCTCATTGGCTCAAATATGATCATGTTCCTGTCTATCAATGGGATGGCCTAGCTGTTTTTAAGTATTCTGATCTAAACCATATAACTAAAAACAGAGACCATATTTTCCAAATAACATATCTCAGAACAGAAGAGAGGCTTTCAAAATAAAGCTGACATCAGTATGGGTAAATTTGGATACTAGGTATGCAAACTTTAAAACCATCAATTTATAGTAAGTATCACTGTCCTCATTTAATAAATGAAGAAAATCAAATGCAGAGAGATTAAGCTATACTTATATCAAGATACCATAACTAGAAAGTGACAAAACATTAGAAAAACCAGTTTGGGCACTACGACAGATCTTCAATACAAAATCATATTCCTACAGAGAGGTTTAGAAGATTGAAGTTACTTTGCCAGGTAGTGTGATCTTAGATCAATAACAATTCATCTGTTTTCATTTTTTAAAAAATCACTTGTAAGACAAAGCATCTACTTACATATATTCTAAAGCTATTGAACAATTAATTCTTGATTATTATAGGGTAGTAACAGTGCCCAAAATATTTATTGCCAGACTATTCAGAAGCATTGCAATCAGACACCATCAGCCACATATCCATTTCTGGCTGTATGCAATGTGTTACTGGTAACCAAGAATTTTAATAACATAATAATGCAGTTCCACATAGGTTAAAATCCTTAAAAAATGGCCATTATTGAAATCTAGGTGCATCTTTGGAAAACACAATTGTGCTAAGAGAATATATACATTTAATGCAATGGCATCTTCTGTTCATTTCATTAACATTACTACCCTTACAAGTTCTAAGTCATCCAGTTCCATCCAAATTATTCTACTAAAAGTTTCTACTGTAAGCACTACCTCATCTCTTCAGAACTTACAACATGAAAATGCCACATTGCCTCTGGAAACCTTCTGAAACTCCAGGAGACTGAGAGGAGAGATTCTTAGAAATGCAGATGAGAAGTTTACCTTGTGTCAAATTTTTAAACTGGTAAAGTGACATGAAATGGAAAGCACATTTTTTTAAGATATCAATTAATTACAATCTGTCTCCCCTTCGTGTTCAGAAGCAACTGAGCAAGTGACATAGGAAGTACATGGAAGGGAAAATAACTTTGTGATTAATAATAGAAGAATATAGCTTAAAACCAAGATTATGATGGGGCCTCCTCTGACCAACATCCTTCTTAATAATCAAATTACAGATTAAAATCAAGTGAAAAGGAGCATGATGCTAAGATTCTTGCCCCTCATGTCCTCAGGCTGCCTTTTGTCTGTGAAAAAACTTTAGCCAAAGAGTAAGCTTATTCAGAGAAGTGAGAAAATGCAAAAACAAAGGAAAACAATCCAACAAGAGTAATTAATAATAGTTTAATCATTAAGCATGGCCAAGGGCCTTTAGTTACTCTTCAAGGGATAGAGATAATATTCTGACACATGTCCTGTGCACTGTCTTATAGAGGCTAAACCCCTATTTAGATGGAAGAAGTTAACTACATGAGAACCAACTGGACTGTAACCATGACATTAAGCTGCCATAATTCAGAAGGCTGGCCTCAAAGAAACAGGAAAAAATTGATCCTGGAACTAAAGATGAACTGTAGTTTAAACAATC
Organism: Bubalus kerabau; assembly: GCF_029407905.1. Lineage (NCBI taxonomy): Eukaryota > Metazoa > Chordata > Mammalia > Artiodactyla > Bovidae > Bubalus > Bubalus kerabau. Next base: position 97,413,847 of record NC_073627.1, on the reverse strand, counting down.
AAGATGACACTGATCAGACCATTGCATAACCAATTTTAAGATGACTGTCACAGCTGACTGTACTGTTTCTGTAAATAGGCCCCCTCCCTCCATCTGTAAAAGTTCTTGCCCACTGGTTGCCAGTCAGGGGGAGTTGACCTTTGGATAGAAGTCCACCCGCCCCCACTGGTTGCTGACCTCCAAAATAAACCAAACTTTCCTTTCCACAAGCCTTGCCTCATTATTGGCTTTAAAGCAGCAGTCAGACTCCACTTGGGAAACACAGCCAGTTGCAGAAAAGCTTGAAGATTCCTATCCAGGAGAAGTAAGCCATAACTCATTTTCATAAAACATGGAGGAAATCTCCAAGAGGAACCTCTTGGTTCTTTTCATCTCCACATATCAGGAAAAAGAGCAGAGGACAAATAAATATTGACTTGCACCCAGATCTTATGAATCAACAAGAGAGAAAAAGCTTTCTTTTAACAGATTGGCTTTGAGGAGTGGAGGAAGAAAAAATACCTTCCTCTTTAAAAATGATGTGACCTCCCAATCTGGTACTGTATCAGATCAATGAGATTTAATCTTCTTGTAAAAGTTTTTCTACGCAGCATGCTCCTTCTCTCTTTTTCCCCCTTGGAGGTAATAGAGTGTGGTGCTGAGAGACCAGATATAGAGTCAAACGGCTCAGGTCTGTGTCTTGTCTGTCAGTTCTCAGCTGCCCCACATTGAGGAAGAAATCTGTCTAATCCTCAGTTCTCTCACTTGCAAAAAAATGCATAATCGCAATACCTAACTTATAGGCTTGTTGGAGCATTAAATGATGTAGTTCATGTAAGGTACATAGGACATCACCTATTACAGAGTAAGCTCTCCAGAAATGTTAGCTGTTTTGTTAATTAATTACTTCTATGGGCTCTATCAAAGAAAAACAAGTCAGGACTTAATAAGTAGAGACTTTTATTCAGAATGATTATCGCAAGGGAGAGAAAGGGACTACTGCAACAGGAAAAATACCGTGACTATTAATGTCTGCAAGTGTCTCAAATAAAAGAGAAAACTTTTTTTATTTAATAGCATTTTAATAGAAACAAAAAAGACCTCAAGTAGCCAAAGAAATGTTGAGAAAGAAAAAAGGAGTTGGAGGAATCAGACTATACTATAAAGCTATAAAGTAATCAAGACAATATAGTTTTGATTACTGTAAAGACAGAAATATAGATAAATGGCACAGAATAGAAAGCCCAGAAATAAACCCATGCAGCTACGATCAATTAATCTACAACAAAGGAGGCAAGAATATGCAATGGAAAAAAGATAGTCTCTTCAATAAGTGCTGCTAAGGAAACCGGACAGCTACATGTTAAAAGAATGAAATTAGAATATTCTTTAACACCGCACGCAAAAATTAATTCACAATGGGTTAAATACCTAAACAAAAAACTGGATACAATAAAACTTTTAGAGGAAAATATAGGCAGAACACTGACATAAATCACAGTAATATCTTTTAGATCCATCTTCTAGAGTAATGGGAAACAAAAACAAACAAATGGGACCTAATTAAACTTAAAATCTTTTGCACAGCAAAGGAAATCATAAATACGACAAGAAGGCAACCCAAAGAATGGGAGAAAATATTTGTAAATGATGCCACTGACAAGGTATTAAAGTCCAAAATATAAAAACAGCTCATGCAGCTTAAAATCAAAAAAACAACCCAATCAAAAAAATGGTGTCTCCTTTGCTGTCTTGCATACAGGGTTATTGTCATCATCTTGAGGGATGGTATGGGGAGGGAGCTGGGAGGGGGGATCAGGATTGGGAATACGTGTACACCCGTGGCGGATTCATATTGATGTAAGGCAAAACCAATACAATATTGTAAAGTAAGTAGCCTCTAATTAAAATAAATAAATTTAAATTAAAAATAAATAAATAAAATATACTTTCAAAAAAAATGGTGGAATATCTAAATAGACATTTCTCCAAAGAAATACTGATGGTCAAAAACCATATGAAAAGATGCTCAACATCACTAATTATTAGAGAAATGCAAATCAAAACTACAATGGGGTATCACCTTGCAGCAGTCAGAATGGCCATTATTAGAAAGTTTACAAACAGTAAATGCTGAGAAGAGTGTACAGAAAAGGGAACCTTGCTACACTGTTGGTGATAATGTAAATTAGTACGCCACTACAGAGAACAGTATGGAGATTCCTTAACAAACTAAAAAAAAAAAAAAAGCTATCAAAGGACCCCACTCCTGGTCATATATCTGGAGAAAAACATGATTCAAAGGATGCATGCATCCCAATGTTCATTGCAGCAATATTTACAATAGCCAAGACATGAAAGCAACATAAATGTGTATCAATGGATGAATAAGTAAAGAATATATGGTGTGCACACACACACACACACACACACTAGAATATTACTCAGTCATAAAAAAATGAAATAATGCTATTTGAAGCAACATGGATAGACTTAGAGATTTTCATGCTTAGTAAAGTAAGTCAGACAAAGACAAATCATGATAACACATATGTGAAATCAAAGAAATAATACAAATGAACTTGTTTATAAAGCAGAAATAGACTCATGGATTTATAAAACAAAGTTATGGTTATCAAAGGGGAAAAGTGAGGGTGGGAGGTATAAATTGGGAGGTTGGGATTAACATATACACACTGCTGCTGCTGCTGCTGCTAAGTCGCTTCAGTTGTGTCCGACTCTGTGCGACCCCATAGACGGCAAGCCCACCAGGCTCCCCTGTCCCTGGGATTCTCCAGGCAAGAATTCTGGAGTGGGTTGCCATTTCCTTCTCCAATGCATGAAAGTGAAAAGTGAAAGGGAAGTTGCTCAGTCATGTCCGACTTGTAGCGACTCCATGGACTGCAGCCCACCAGGTTCCTCTGTCCATGGGATTTTCCAGGCAAGAGTACTGGAGTGGGGTGCCATTGCCTTCTCCGAACATATACACACTGCTCTTCATGTTGTTTCTTTAGATTGCAAAGCAGAGACTGAGAGTCCTGTGTCTTCTTATAAGGGCACGAATCCCATTCACCAGGATTTCTTCCTTGTGAACTAATTATTTCTCAAAGGCCTCACCTCCTGAGATCACCACATTTGGGTCTAGGATTTCAGTATATGAATTGGGTGGGAGAGGGAAGAGATACAAATATTCAGTCCATAACAGGTGCCTCCCTCTTTTTTTGTGTGTGTGCCTGCTCAAGCCTAAAGGTAAGTAGGGTTCAAAGGGGGACTGTAGGAAATAGAAGCCTGACTGAAGTTTGGTCAAGATAAAGCAGCAAGTAAGAAGTCAGTCATTGTAAACACTTTAGTTCCAAGTGACTGTCTTGTGGCTTTTATATTGTTCAGTCTGGGTTGCTTGTTGTTTAGTCTATCTTTGTTATATTGCAGATGCTTTGTGCTTATGTCTGGGAGTGAGTGCTGGGAACGATTATCCAGTGGTTTCTGGCAGCCAGACCTGTTGAAAACCCTCTCTACCAGATTTCCCACTGGACTGGGAAGAATCCCACTCACATATGCCCTGCAAGTCATTATCTGTCTTTACCATCCCACTGAAACTGTATTCCTATACTTGTTTGAAAGTTATGATATTCCCTAAAAGTCTTCCTATTTCATTTCTTGCTTGAAAAGTGAAGAAGTAACCCTGACCTTTCATACTCCAATTCAGCATTGCAATAGTCTGGATTCTCCTTAATTTTATCCAAGTAGATCCTCAATGTTACATTGTTGCTGCATCTCATCTGGGATCCTCTAGCATTTTCTATAGGACAAGTGGAAGAAAAGGAATACACCTATATAATACACACTTTCTCTTTTCCAGATTCAATGCTGGAATCTCCTACATTCAGTAATATCAGTGTTCTTGTGAAACACTGAATATACAGACAATGGGCAGGCCATAAAGTACTAGAGAAGGCTGACCCACAGTCTCTGTAGCAAATAGTCCAGAAAGCCAGTTGACACTTCTTTAGCAATAGGCAAAAGGTAAGAGTTTGGTCAATGACTGTCATCTTCTCTAGTTTTTGTTCCTGCTTCCAACTCAAGACCAAATATTATAGAAAAACCCAAATATACTCTCCAATCAGTCACATAGACTACTAGTTTCTAGTTAGACTGCTTCCAACTTCCTCATTCTGTCAAAGAAAATTACAGCAGAATTTTCTGGTGTAAAAATTATTCAAAACTATTTCTATAGAGGTCAAGACCATTGAAAGAAGACAGAGAAACTGAATTAAACTCTCTAAAACCAAACGCAGAAGGATTTTTAAATGCTGGGAAGAATTAATATAAAAACTTTGGTGGATGTTGACTGGGAGGTATGTCAATGTGGTTTAGCCCCCTGTGTTTACTAGTTGTTCTTATCAAAGTTAAACTCCTAACCCCCCAGAGACTGGGAGAGAGGGGCTCTTTCTTTTTGATGAATGCCCCTGGCTTCCCTTGTGGCTCAGCTGGTAAAGAATCTGCCTGCAATGAGGGGGATCTGGGTTTGATCCCTGGGCTAGGAAGATCCCCTGGAGAAGGGAAAGGCTACCCACTCCAGTTTTCTGGCCTGGAGAATTCCAAGGACTGTATAGTCGATGGGGGTCACAAAGAGTCAGACATGACTGAGCAGCCTTCACTTTCACTTTTCAAAAGGATGACTCCCAGGTCCTTGAGAAAAACAGTCCTGTGACATGGAGAAGAGAATTTACAATTCCAAGTTTTCATGAGAAAGCAAAGGGAGGTTAAGAGCTTGTAGTCAGGAACTAGGGAGTTTACACAAGCTGTGTGGGGCATTATGGACACCACGATCAATGCCAATAACCTCCAATCAAAGCAAACCTAAAACCTTCCCTAGTTTTCCATTAACAAAGCTTTCTCACTGCCCTGTCTGCCCTTCAGTGTCTGCCAAAAACAGTTAATAGTTACTGGCTTTTTTACTATCAGTTCAGTTCAGTCGCTCAGTTGTGTCCCACTCTTTGTGACCTCATGAATTGCAGCACGCCAGGCCTCCCTGTCCACCACCAACTCCTGGAGTTCACTCAAACTCACGTCCATCGAGTCAGTGATGCCATCCAGCCATCTCATCCTCTGTCATCCCCTCTCCTCCTGGCCCCAATCCCTCCCAGCATCAGAGTCTTTTCCAATGAGTCAACTCGTCACATGAGGTGGCCAAAGTACTGGAGTTTCAGCTTTAGCATCATTGCTTCCAAAGAACACCCAGGGCTGATCTCCTTCAGAATGGACTGGTTGGATTTCCTTGCAGTCCAAGGGACTCTCAAGAGTCTTCTCCAACACCACAGTTCAAAAGCATCAATTCTTCGGCATTCAGCCTTCTTCACAGTCCAACTCTCACATCCTTACATGCCCACTGGAAAAACCATAGCCTTGACTATAGCAAGCTCCAAATAAGAGCCTGTGTTCATTCTCATTTAGGTTCTCTTATTTCCACACTTGAAAATATGAGATTCTCCTATAAAGGAGATCTTGATCCCGCAGACAAAGAATGTTTTCTGCCATTCCAGTAAACAATACATGTTGTCTGCCATCAAGCCTTCAGCTACTACAGCCCCCCACCTCCACAGATGGTGCATCCTGAGGGGCATTCAGGACGGAGAAAAAAAAAAAGGAGGCATTCCGTGCCCTGAATACTAACCCTAGATAGTAAAGATGCACCTCTAAGGAATAATTTCAACAAACCCTGATTCTTGTGTCTTCTCATACATAGAAAAACACTAAAATCATTACCTTGAGATGTCAGCTTTTTGTGATTAGCAATACTCTTTGATATATGACTACATTATTCATTTATACTCCTATGTACTTTTTTGTACTCCTATGTAAAATATTTCTATATATCCTGCCTTCTCATTTACCTCTTTGGAGTAGTTCCTAGGATCTATCTGAGAGGCTGCCTCCCAGGCTATATTCCTCAGTAAGGTCCCCAAACAAAACTTAACTCACAACTTTTAGGTTGTGCATTTTTCTTTTTCTTTTTTCAGCTGGCAATCTTTAGACATATCCAAACATTTTTCTATAGAGTGACTGTTGAATTTTAAAAATAAGTTAGGTCTAAAAACAAGGATATCTTTTCATATTTAAACTTAATAAAGAAAGCATTCTACTGATATAAACTTAGGAGTATTATTTATATCTATTTTAATTGGCTGTGAGTGCTTACCCTTATCTCCATCTTGGCATACCAAAAATGTCTCGCAAAATATAAAGGATATGAGTTAATATATGCTATGAGTTAATAAATACAAAATTACAGACAGCAGGAGAAGAATGATCCAGAGGGACACAAGGGTGAGAGTATAATTTAAAATAGGATATGCAGAGTAGGTTTCATTGAGAAGGTAAAAGGTAAACAAAGACTTAAAAAATTTTAGTCTTGCAGCTATCTGGGGGTAATATTATCCCAACCTTACAATTGTAGTTTGTGCTTTGGGAGTACTGAAAAGAGTTCAGCATGGTTGGAACAGGGTGCTTTCAATGCTTTTGGTGGGGATGGAGGGATGGGGATAAGATGAGAGGTAATGGAATGAGCAGATGCCAGATGGCATAGGATCATAAGATCCATTAAGGCAAATGGAAACACTGGCTTCCCCTCTGAAGCCATTTCCCCTCTGAAATGGAGAATTTGGGGGGCAAATCGAGCATTCTAATAACTCCACATAATAAATAGGATACTACCCTGCAGTAGAAATCAGTACTGAACCTCTCTTGAATGCCAGTTCTGCCGCAAACATGGAAGAAGTCCTTTCACTGGACACTACTGCCGTTTCTTTACTGGTCAAGGTTGGGCCAGGCAATCTTACAAGCTCTGTTTGCTGTTATGGTTTGGCCACTCCCTACTTGAAAGCCAATACTCTAGAGATAAGTGTTGGTTTAAAAGAAAAGAGTGCTTTATTCATGAGGTCCTCAACCTGGGGAGAAGATAAATTCATGTCCAGAAACCAACTCTGAAGATTCTGCTTGACCATGAAAGCTTTTAAAGGGAGAGTTATGTGGGAAGGGCATCAGAAACATTTGTTGTTTAGCCTTTCAGTCGTGTCCAGCTCTTTACGACCCATGGAAGCATGCCAAGCTTTCATGCCTTTCATTTTCTCCTTTCGTTTGCTCAGACTCATGTCCATTGAGTCAATGATGCCATCCAACCATCCCATTCTCTGTCACCCCCTTTTCCTCCTGCCCTCAATCTTTTCCAGAATCAGGGTTTTTCCAATGAATTGGCTTTTTGCATCAGGTGGCCAAAGTATTGGAGTTTCAGCTTCAGCCTCAATCCTTCCAAGGAATATTCAGGACTGATTTCCTTTAGGATGGACTGGTTGGATTTCCTTGCTGTCCAAGGGACTCAAGTCTTCCCCAGCACCACAGTACAAAAGCATCAATTCTTCAGTGCTCAGCCTTCTTTATGGACCAGCTCTCACATCCATACATGACTACTGGAAAAACCATAGTTTTAACATATGGAACTTTGTCAGCAAAGTGATGTCTCTGCTTTTTAATATGCTATCTAGGTTTGTCATAGCTTTTCTTCCTAGGAGCAAGTGTCTTTTAATTTTGTGGCTGCAGTTGAGAGGGTAACAGGCAGGAAGGCTAGGGGCGCCCAAACGGAGGAAATAGGCTGCAAGTGTAAGACGTTTTTTCTCTCTCTCTTAATTGGTAGGAGGAAACAAACTACAAGTGTCAAATTTTTTTCCCCTTCTCTATACAATATAGACTTAGACTCAATTCTGAGTCAATTTGAGTTGTTTTCTCCTACCAGTTAAGAGAGAGAGGAAAAACATCTTACACTTGCAGCCTATTTCCTCCATTTGGGCGCCCCTAGCCTTCCTGCCTGTTACCCTCTCAACTGCAGCCACAAAATTAAAAGACACTTGCTCCTAGGAAGAAAAGCTATGACAAACCTAGATAGCATATTAAAAAGCAGAGACATCACTTTGCTGACAAAGTTCCATATGTTAAAACTATGGTTTTTCCAGTAGTCATGTATGGATGTGAGAGCTGGTCCAAAGAAAGGCAATGCCAAACAATGCTCAAACTACCACACAATTGCACTCATCTCACACGCTAGTAAAGTAATGCTCAAATTCTGCAAGCCAGGCTTCAGCAATACCTGAACCATGAACTTCCAGATGTTCAAGCTGGTTTTACAAAAGGCAGAGGAACCAGAGATCAAAATGCCAACATCTGCTGGATCAGTGAAAAAGCAAGAGAGTTCCAGAAAAACATCTATTTCTGCTTTATTGACTATGCCAAAGCCTTTGACTGTGTGGATCACAATAAACTATGGAAAATTCTGAAAGAGATGGGAATACCAGACCACCTGATCTGCCTCTTGAGAAATTTGTATGCAGGTCAGGAAGCAACAGTTAGAACTGGACATGGAACAACAGACTGGTTCCAAATAGGAAAAGGAGCCTTAAAAAAGGCTGTATATTGTCACCCTGCTTATTTAACTTATATGCAGAGTATGCAGAGTACATCATGAGAAACGCTGGGCTGGAGGAAGCACAAGCTGGAATCAAGATTGCCACAAGAAATATCAATAATCTCAGATATGCAGATGACACCACCCTTATGGCAGAAAGTGAAGAGGAACTAAAAAGCCTCTTGATGAAAGTTAAAGAGGAGAGTGAAAAAGTTGGCTAAAAGCTCAACATTCAGAAAACGAAGATCATGGCATCCGGTCCCATCACTTCATGGGAAATAGATAGGAAACAGTGGAAACAGTGTCAGACTTTATTTTGGGGGGCTCCAAAATCACTGTAGATGGTGACTGCAGCCATGAAATTAAAAGACGCTTACCCCTTGGAAGGAAAGTTATGACCAACCTAGATAGCATATTAAATAGCAGAGATATTACTTTGCCAACAAAGGTCCATCTAGTCAAGGCTATGGTTTTTCCAGTGGTCATGTATGGATGTGAGAGTTGGACTGTGAACAAAGCTGAGTGCCGAAGAATTGATGCTTTTGAACTGTGGTGTTGGAGAAAACTCTTGAGAGTCCCTTGGACTCCAAGGAGATCCAAGCAGTCCATCCTAAAGGAGATCAGTCCTGGATGTTCTTTGGAAGGACTAATGCTGAAGGACTGTTTTTTTTTTTGTTTTTTTTTTGTTTTTTTTTAATTTTATTTTATTTTTTCAACTTTACATAATTGTATTAGTTTTGCCAAATATCAAAATGAATCTGCCACAGGTATACATGTGTTCCCCATCCTGAACCCTCCTCCCTCCTCCCTCCCCATTCCATCCCTCTGGGTCATCCCAGTGCACCAGCCCCAAGCATCCAGTATCGTGCATCGAACCTGGACTGGCGACTCATTTCATACATGATATTTTACATGTTTCAATGCCATTCTCCCAAATCTTCCCACCCTCTCCCTCTCCCACAGAGTCCATAAGACTGTTCTATACATCAGTGTCTCTTTTGCTGTCTCGTACACAGGGTTATTGTTACCATCTTTCTAAATTCCATATATATGCGTTAGTATACTGTATTGGTGTTTTTCTTTCTGGCTTACTTCACTCTGTATAATAGGCTCCAGTTTCATCCACCTCATTAGAACGGATTCAAATGTATTCTTTTTAATGGCTGAGTAATACTCCATTGTGTATATGTACCACAGCTTTCTTATCCATTCATCTGCTGATGGACATCTAGGTTGCTTCCATGTCCTGGCTATTATAAACAGTGCTGCGATGGACATTGGGGTACACGTGTCTCTTTCCCTTCTGGTTTCCTCAGTGTGTATGCCCAGCAGTGGGATTGCTGGATCATAAGGCAGACCCTAAAGACTCCACCAGAAAATTACTAGAACTAATCAATGAATATAGTAAAGTTGCAGGATATAAAATCAACACACAGAAATCACTTGCATTCCTATACACTAATAATGAGAAAACAGAAAGAGAAATAAAGGAAACAATTCCATTCACCATTGCAACGGAAAGAATAAAATACTTAGGAATATATCTACCTAAAGAAACTAAAGACCTATATATAGAAAACTATAAAACACTGGTGAAAGAATCAAAGAGGACACTAACAGATGGAGAAATATATCATGTTCATGGATTGGAAGAATCAATATAGTGAAAATGAGTACACTACCCAAAGCAATCTATAGATTCAATGCAATCCCTATCAAGCTACCAACAGTATTCTTCACAGAGCTAGAACAAATAATTTCACAATTTGTATGGAAATACAAAAAACCTCGAATAGCCAAAGCTATCTTGAGAAAGAAGAATGGAACTGGAGGAATCAACCTACCTGACATCAGGCTCTACTACAAAGCCACAGTTATCAAGACAGTATGGTACTGGCACAAAGACAGAAATATAGATCAATGGAACAAAATAGAAAGCCCAGAGATTAATCCATGCACATATGGACACCTTATCTTTGACAAAGGAGGCAAGAATATACAATGGATTAAAGACAATCTCTTTAACAAGTGGTGCTGGGAAAACTGGTCAACCACTTGTAAAAGAATGAAACTAGAACACTTTCTAACACCATACACAAAAATAAACTCAAAATGGATTAAAGATCTAAACATAAGACCAGAAACTATAAAACTCCTAGAGGAGAACATAGGCAAAACACTCTCTGACATACATCACAGCAGGATCCTCTATGACCCACCTCCCAGAATATTGGAAATAAAAGCAAAAATAAACAAATGGGACCTAATTAACCTTAAAAGCTTCTGCACATCAAAGGAAACTATTAGCAAGGTGAAAAGACAGCCTTCAGAATGGGAGAAGATAATAGCAAATGAAGCAACTGACAAACAACTAATCTCGAGAATATACAAGCAACTCCTACAGCTCAACTACAGAAAAATAAATGACCCAATCAAAAAATGGGCCAAAGAACTAAATAGACATTTCTCCAAAGAAGACATACAGATGGCTAACAAACACATGAAAAGATGCTCAACATCACTCATTATCAGAGAAATGCAAATCAAAACCACTATGAGGTACCATTTCACGCCAGTCAGAATGGCTGCGATCCAAAAGTCTACAAGTAATAAATGCTGGAGAGGGTGTGGAGAAAAGGGAACCCTCTTACACTGTTGGTGGGAATGCAAACTAGTACAGCCACTATGGAGAACAGTGTGGAGATTCCTTAAAAAACTGGAAATAGAACTGCCTTATGAAGGACTGTTGCTGAAGCTGAAACTCCAATACTTTGGTCACCTAATGCGAAGAGTTGACTCACTGGAAAAGACCCTAATGCTGGGAGGGACTGGGGGCAGGAGGAGAAGGGGACAACAGGGGATGAGATGGCTGGATGGCATTACTGACTCGATGGACATGAGTTTGAGTGAACTCCGGGAGTTGGTAATGGACAGGGAGGCCTGGAGTGCTGTGATTCATGGGGTCGCAACTGTGTCGGACACAACTGAGAGTGAACTGAACTGAAGTGATACAAAATTTAAAGGAGGTTTCTTTTAAAATTCTGTGTCGCCATGAGGGCACCTGGTTGCACCTGAACTTAACTTTTCTCAAACCTTGAGCTAACCAATGGGTTTTTCTTATGCAAATATTTTTCTTAAGCTATGTTAATGAACTATGTGTTTATCCAAGACTCTGTCTTTCTTCAAGTCAGTTATGCCTAAGGCTCAGAACTGATAATGTCTCAACAAATCAATATGTTTTACTCATAAAATTGTTCTCCTAATCTATGTTAATGAGACTATGTGTTTGCTTGGAAACCTGCCTTTCTTCCAGATTCACCTCAATCATTCTATGGCCCAGGATGACTCACCTTGTGCCAATGTTATCCTAAAACGCATGTTGTGGGTGAGGGGCCTGGTGCCATTCTCTGAGGTTTGAGATATTTCTTTTCTCTCATTAGCAACCTGCTAGTAGGTATATAACTTCCTGTTAAAGACTAGCAGGGGGACACTCTTTCTGCCCGCTTCTGATGTCTATGTCAGAATCTTTCTCTATCTCTTTCATACTTTAATAAAACTTTATCACACAAAAGCTCTCAGTGATCAAGCCTCATCACTGGGCCCAGTTTGAACTCCTCTCCTCTGGTGGCCTAGATCCCCGGCATTGTTCTCAGCTCAGCAACAACCTTTCCACAGTCACTATATGCAGTGATTTTGGAGCCTAAGAAAATAAAATCTGTCACTGTTTCCACTTTTACCCCAGCTATTTGCCATGAAGTGATGGGACCAGGTGCCATGATCTTAGTTTTTTTTATGTTGAGTTTTTAAGTTAGCTTTTTCTCTCCTCTTTCACTTTCATCAAGAGGTTCTTTAGTTCCTCTTTGCTTTCTGATTAGGGTGGTATCACCTGTATATCTGAGGTTATTGAAATTTCTCCTGGCAATCTTGATTCCAGTTGTGCTTCATCCAGCCTGTCATTTCACAAAATGTATTCTGCATGTAAGTTAGATAAGAAGCATGACCATATATAGCCTTGTCATACTCCTTTCCCAATTTTGTATCAGTCTCTTATTCCATGTCTGGTTCTAATTGCTGCTTCTTAACCTGCATATAGGTTTCTCAGGAGGCAGGTAAGGTAGTCTGTTATCCCCATCTCTTAAAGAATTTTCCAGTTTGTTGTAAAACACACAGTCAATGGCTTTAGCATAGTCAATGAAGCAGAGGTAGAAGTTCTTCTGGAATTTCCTTGCCTTTTGTATGATCCAACAGATGTTAGCAATTTGATCTTCTCTTCTCTGCCATTTCTAAATCCAGCTTGTTCTTGGTTCAGATTATCTTCTACTACTTTATGCACTTTTTCTTTTGGTTGGTTGGTGGTGAGGTAACAAGGCAATGTTCTAGGATTCCTGTGTTCAGTCTGAAGAAGCCATGTCTCCTGAATTGGCAGGTGGATTCTATGGCCACCTGGGAAGCCCTTAGATCCTAAAGGAGAACTAAAAGGTATTGTTATGAGTATTCCTTGATGAGGTAGAAGGACCAGGGCTTCTCTCTTGTTTCTTGACTGGTCCTCTCTTGTTTCTGCATTCCCTTCCTTTCCTGATAAGCTACTGCTTGCATCTACCCTTTAGAATTCAGGAAAGGTCAAGACAGCGGAATGAAATCAATTTTCTACAAACAATATGGACAAGATATACCCCCGCAGGGTTCTGTTCTGTTTCATTATTACTTAAAAACAAACAAACAACCAACAACAAAAAAAAAAAAAACACTGCAATGTGGAAAATATATATTGAGTTGCAGGAGATCCAGTTCCTCAAATAAATAGAAGATTGACTAATGTAAAAATCTTAATGTTATAGCAGTTGAGTAAAAAGAAAAAGGTTCAATGCCTTCTCTTCTGTTTCCTTAATCTTGCTCAATTTTCAACAAGCTTTTAAATCAAATTTTTTCAACTTTGATTCTGATTAAAGTTTCAATGCATCAGGAAAGGGTTGCCAAGAGACAAACTGTCTGTTCTAAAAGAAAATACTTTTTGGTGGCTTATGTGGGAATATTTCCAAAAAGTAATATAGACTCCTCCTGAAGAGATAGGACAAAACTCTCGTAGTCTGGGTGCTAAGACCATTATCACAATCTAGGTGCTACTATTAGTATAACAAAGTCAACCAAAGCACTTTGGTCAATAATCCTCTCAACTAATAACGGGAAAATTCAAGTTTCTAAATGAATTTCTTGAGCTAGATAAGGGGCTCATTATAATGAGAAGAACAATTTGCATTTTAGCCAGGGGAAATAGGGTTTCTTTTTTCTTTCTTTCTTTTTTTTTTTTTTTTTGAGCAACACATCTCTTCACTCTCACATTCAGACTGATTTTTTGTAAAGGATGTGATTATTGCCTTTGTCCTGTGAATTTCATTTAATATGTTTTGTATTTTCCCACCACTTTTCACTAAAAGGCAAAAATAAAGAATAAAAACTGCAAAAGTTTCCTTCAATTTAAAATTTTGTCAGTCTTCTACACTATACATTACAGGGATATGTGTTTCTCTCATTATTGTTGATGGTGGGGAACCCCTGTTTAAACTTAGTGTCTCAGAGGTGGTTGATAAATTCCTGGGAGTTGGCGGGGAGTGGGGGGAAGCAACTGCTGTAAGGGCTTAAGGCCCACTTGCAAAGCTTTTGTTAAAATGAAGAGACAGGGTATGGAGAATGTTCTTTATAGCATGCCATATCTCTCCCAAGTAAAAATTAGTTATAATCAATTCAGAGTGAAAGAGAGGAGAGAGGAGGAGAAAAAAAAGAAAAAAGAAAAAAAAAAAAAACAAAGAAGCAGCAATGGCTAATGCTCTTATAATATGGAGCCTAATTTCATGCTATTATCTGTTTGACAGTTTAAGCAAAATAAAGTGACAAAGATGTTGAAATGTGAGAATGAGGCAGAACAAGAGACTGTTTGTAAGAGGAATAATTTCAGACACCCGTGGGGCTTCACATAAAACTAATTTGCACATAGACAGGGCTCTCTTATAGATGATGGATAAATGTAATTCCTAGTTACTAGTGTATTTCTTCTTATACTAATAAGACAGAAGAATGAAACCCAGGCTAAAATCATTTTGAAAATTAGAGCAATTTCTAAATGAATTGGATTTCTAAATAACTAGACAGTGACTTTTTGGACAGTTCCCTCAGGTCACTAATGCAGATCCTCTTTAGCAGTTATTCCTGTGATATTCAATATTCTTTAACAATATTGCTCAATGAAGGAAAAGAAAGGAAAAGGAAAAGAAAAAAAGTGAAAATGGGCTATGAGTTTTAATCAATACATGAAAGCCTTCAACTAAGTTTTACATGAGAGAAAACATATATGGACTTTAATCTTTCAAGCAAAATCTTCCTGAAAAAGAGAGATGTAGGGGAAATTTTTAAAGAAAAAAAAAGAAATCAAAGCTGATTACAAATGTACGAGTGCCATCTGGTGTTAGAAATAAAAACAATCACAGCCTTTAGCAGGGAAATGAACTCCCCTTTCGTGGGTTCATCTCAGTACATTGTGGTTATGGGGTACTCAAATGGTAATTCTTGAACTGGAATTCACTTTGTGTCTAATACTCAAATGCAACTAGTTATCATTTGGTTTAAAACTCAATGAATCTAGGGAAGTGAGGTTGGTAGAAGCAGTGAGTTTGCCAGTACTCATGTCTTCCAATATTCCAGGGAAAAATGCGTAACTCAAGAATTTATATATTTGCCACAGTTTTATACTCTAACATACTTAAATGTTCCCTGATATGTGAAAAGTGTATCTATACTTTCAGAAGCAATGCATCTTTAGAGATACAGGAAAAACAGATGGGTAGCATATTTTTAAGGAAGAGATTTTAAGGCTTATAATGCTAATGTGCTAAGATAAATTTAGCAATATATTTTTTCAAAAAGGAAATATAAGTAGTGGTATTTGACTGTCTTGAAAATTTATGCATTTATCTATTAATAGAACCTGAAAACTATACTGCACTCCATCTCACCCTGCAACTGATTTTTACTACATCTGTACATTTAAAATCCAATAACTCACCCTGTTCTCTTATGTTCCTAGTATACTCTGAGCTACAGAGGTTTTCTGACAATTTCAAAGACCCACAGAATATTTCACAAACGAGAATACTTACTACTCAAGAACGGTCAGCCCTCTGATATCAAGCAGTCTTTAGACATGTTCTCTGTAGTTTGGTTGTATTAATGAGTGAAATATATGAATGATCCTTTCTTTGAATAATGCATTAGGCAAGATTTTAGCTATGCTCTTTTCCTACAGATATCTAAGTAACAGGCAGCACAAAATACAGCCATAAAAAAGCATGAAAGTAGAAGTTATATATCTTTTGTCACACAGAATAAGAGATTTGAGTAGTTATAATCTATGTTTCTTTGTTATAAAAGCTTGACTTCTATTAAAAGACAAAAACTAGATGTTGGCATCTAATTTTGAAGCAACAGTGAGAGGTTTTGTATGTTTTCCAAGGGATAATTGCCTTCCAGAAAGGCCCAGATCAAGAAACATTAGGGGGGCTGGCCACACATGTCTTCCTCATGTCCTATGACAAATGACGAATGTGGCAAAGGAGAAGACAAACTGCTGCGACTGGGAAGTCTTAGCACCCTGAGACCAGCTCTGACTTCAGGGCTGTGGGTGGCTTGGCAAGGAGCAGGATGCGGCTTGAATAAGATATAAGCATCCAAAATGTTGGATCCACTGGAGGAGGGAATGGCAAACCACTCCAGTATTCTTGCCATGAGAACCCCATGAACTGTATAAAAGATATGACACTAAAAGATGAGCCTCCCAGGTCAGAAGGTGTCTAACACGCCACTGGGGAAGAGTGGAGGACTACTACTAATAGCTGCAGAAAGAATGAAGTGGCTGGCCAAAGCAAAAGTGACGCTCAGTTGTGGATGTGTCTGGCGGTGAAAGTAAAATCCAGTGCTGTAAAGAACAGTATTGCATGAATCAAGGTAAACTGGACGTGGTCAAGCAGGAGATGACAATAGTGAACGTTGACATCTTAGGAATCAGTGAACTAAAATGGACAGGAATGGATGAACTTAATTCAGATGACCATTATACTACTGTGGGCTAGAATCGCACAGAAGAAATGGAGTAGCCCTCATTGTCAACAAGAGTATGAAATGCACTATTTGGGCACAACCTCAAAAACAACAGAATGATCTTGGGTCATTTCCAAGGCAAGCCATTTAAATCACAGTAATTCAAGTCTATGCTCCAACAACCAATGCCGAAGAAGCTGATCAATTCTATGAAGACCTATAAGACCTCCTAGAACTAACACCAAAAAAAAAAATGTCCTATTAATCACAGGGGATTGAAATGCAAAAATAGGAATTCAAGAGATACCTGGAGTAACAGGCAAGTTTGGCCTTGGAGTATAAAATGAAGCAAGGCAAAGGCTAACAGAATTCTGCCAAGAGAACACACTGGTCATAGCAAACACCCTTTTTAAACAACACAAGAGACAACTTTACACATGGACATCACCAAATGGTCAATATCAAAATCAGACTGATCACATTCTTTGTGGCTGAAGATGGAGAAGCTGTATACAGCCAGTTAAAACAAGACCTGGAGCTGACTGTGGCTTGGATTATCAGCTCCTTATAGCAAAATTCAGGCTTAAACTAAAGAAAGTGGGGAAAACCTTTAGGCAAGCCAGGTACAACCTAAATCAGATCCCCTATGATATACAGTGGATGTGATGAATAGATTCAAGGGATTAGGTCTAGTAAACAGAGTACCTGAAGAACTATGGACATAGGTTCATAATATTGTACAGAGGGCAATGAACAAAATCATCCCAAAGAAAAAGAAATGCAAGAAGGCAAAATGGTTGACTGAGGAGGCTTTACAAACAGTGAGAAAAGAAAAGATATGAAAAGCAAGGGAGAAAAGGAAAAGAAAACTCTGCAAACCAACTGAATACAGAGTTCCAGAGAATAGCAGAGAGACAGGAAGGCCTTCTTCAATGAATGATGCAAAGAAATAGAAACATACAGAAGGGGAAAGACTAGAGATCTCTTCAAGAAAATTGGAGATGTCAAAGGAATATTTCATCCAAATATGGGCACAATAAAGGACTTAATAGCAGAAGAGATGACAAGAAGGCACAGAAGAACTGTACAAAAAAATATCTTAATGACATGGAAAATCATGATGGTATGGTCACTCACCCAGAGCCAGACATTCTGGAGTGTGAAGTCAAGTGGGCCTTAGGAAGCCCTGCTGTCAATAAAGCTAGTGGAGGTGATGGAATTCCAGCAGAGCTATTTAAAAGACTATGCTATTAAAGTGCTGGACTCAGTATATCAGTAAATTTGGGAAATCCAGCAGTGGCCACAGGACTGGCAAAGATCAGTCCTCATCCCAGTTCCCAAGAAGGGCAGTACGAGAGAATATTCAAACTATCGGACAATTGTATTCATCTCCCATGCTATTAAGTTTATGCTCAAAATCCTTCAAGTGAGGCTTCAGCAGTACATGAGCTGAGAACTGTTCAATCTGGGTTTTGACAAGGTAGAGGAACCAGAGATCAAATTGCCAACACTCAGTGGATCATAGAGAAAGCAAGGAAATTTCAGAAAAATATCTACCTCCGTTTCACTGACTATGCTAAAGCCTTTGACTATGTGGATCACAACAAACTGGAAAGTTCTTAAAGAGATGGGAACACCAGACCGCCTTACCTGCTTCCTGCGAAACCTGGGAGAGAGGGACAACAGAGGATGAGATGGCTGAATGGGATTACCAATTCAATGGACATGAACTTGGGCACAGTCTGAGATTTGGTGAAGGACAGGGAGGCCTGTCGTTCTGCAGCCCGTTGGCTCTCAAAGAGTTGGAGACGACTTGGAGACTGAACAACAACCTCCAAAATGTTTCCTGAGAAATGATAATATTCATACCAGGTTACAAAGTTCAGAAGGTGCTCATAGAGATCTGAAGTTTTGACTTAAAACAAGATCAAAATTCAGTATTAAATTTTTCTTTCCTGGAATTTAATACTAATTAGATTAGCTATATTACACTAAATGTCTACTGTGTTCTGGAAATTAAAAAGGCATGGGAAAAGTTACACTATTTACATAAAATCAAAACTCAATTCAAGACTTATTCCCTCATAGTAATCAATATATAAGTAAGGGAAATATGTTCCTAGAATACATAAATTTGCAGGAAATTGATGAGTCAGATCAGTCGCTCAGTTGCGTCCGACTATTTGCGACCCCATGAATCGCAGCGCACCAGGCCTCCCTGGCTATCACCAACTCCCGAAGTTCACTCAGACTCACGTCCATCGAGTCAGCGATGCCATCCAGCCATCTCATCCTCTGTCGTCCCCTTCTCCTCCTGCCCCCAATCCCTCCCAGCATCAGAGTCTTTTCCAATGAGTCAACTCTTCGCATGAGGTGGCCAAAGTACTGGAGTTTCAGCTTTAGCATCAGTCCTGCCAAAGAAATCCCAGGGCTGATCTCCTTCAGAATGGACTGGTTGGATCTCCTTGCAGTCCAAGGGACTCTCAAGAGTCTTCTCCAACACCACACTTCAAAAGCATCAATTCTTCGGCGCTCAGCCTTCTTCACAGTCCAACTCTCACATCCATACATGACCACAGGAAAAACCATAGCCTTGACTAGATGAACCTTTGTTGGCAAAGTAATGTCTCTGCTTTTGAATATGCTATCTAGGTTGGTCATAACTTTCCTTCCAAGGAGTAAGCGTCTTTTAATTTCATGGCTGCAGTCACCATCTGCAGTGATTTTGGAGCCCAGAAAAGTAAAGTCTGACACTGCTTCCACTGTTTCCCCATCTATTTCCCATGAAGTGGTGGGACTGGATGCCATGATCTTCATTTTCTAAATGTTGAGCTTTAAGCCAACTCTCCACTTTCACTTTCATCAAGAGGCTTTTGAGTTTCTCTTCACTTTCTGCCATAAAGGTGGTGTCA
This sequence comes from Bubalus kerabau, assembly GCF_029407905.1. Taxonomy (NCBI): domain Eukaryota; kingdom Metazoa; phylum Chordata; class Mammalia; order Artiodactyla; family Bovidae; genus Bubalus; species Bubalus kerabau. Next base: position 97,394,413 of record NC_073627.1, on the reverse strand, counting down.
TCTGCATATCTGAGGTTATTGATATTTCTCCCGGCAATCTTGATTCCAGTTTGTGTTTCTTCCAGTCCAGCATTTCTCATGATGTACTTGCATATAAGTTAAATAAACAGGGTGACAATATACAGCCTTGACGAACTCCTTTTCCTATTTGGAACCAGTCTGTTGTTCCATGTCCAGTTCTAACTGTTGCTTCCTGACCTGCATACAAATTTCTCAAGAGGCAGATCAGGTGGTCTGGTATTCCCATCTCTTTCAGAATTTCCCACAGTTTATTGTGATCGACAGTCAAAGGCTTTGGCATAGTCAATAAAGCAGAAATAGATGTTTTTCTGGGACTCTCTTGTTTTTTCGATGATCCAGTGGATGTTGGCAATTTGATCTCTGGTTCCTCTGCCTTTTGTAAAACCAGCTTGAACATCAGGAAGTTCACGGTTCACATATTGCTGAAACTTGGCTTGGAGAATTTTGAGCATGACTTTACTAGCATGTGAGATGAGTGCAATTGTGCAGTAGTTTGAGCATTCTTTGGAACTGCCTTTCTTTGGGATGAGTACATTTTTCCTTTTTATTTTTTTTCAATTATCAAGAGCTTTGTGCCCTAACACAAAAAATAAGATTGCTGAGTAGTACATTATGGCAGCATCAATTTTGCATATTGCAAATATTCAATTTTCCCATGATTTATATTTTAATATAGGTTGATTTTTGCAAACTTAAAACTACAAAATAACTTTTGACTTTTCAAAAGTTTTATAACATTATCTTTAACATTTAGAAATATATGTTCCACGATACTGGATGCTTGGGGCTGGTGCACTGGGACGACCCAGAGGGATGGTATGGGGAGGGAGAAGGAAGTGGGGTTCAGGATGGGGAACATGTGTATACCTGTGGCAGATTTATGTTGATATATGGCAAAACCAATACAATAATGTAAAGTTAAAAAATAAAATTAAATTAAATTAAAAAAAGAAATATGTGTCCTAAATTAACATTTTTCTTGTGGTTTGGCCTTATTGTTTTTTCTCTAAATTCTGATCAATTTTTGTTAATACCAAATTTACTTATTTTAGATGTTTTTGGTCAGCATTGATGATATACCATTAATTATGAATATCTGGGTGGAATTATTACATAATATAAATAAGCTTTTACATTATAAGGGTAATATTTACAAAAATATTTTGAGAAACTACTATTGTACATCTCAATAGTAAGGTTACAGGATACTAACAAAGAATAGTAGATATTACTTTCTACCAGTTAAAATTATGTTAAAATTTATGTTAAAATTATGTTCAGTTCAGTTCAGTTGCTCAGTCGTGTCCGACTCTTTGCGACCCCATGAATCACAGCACGCCAGGCCTCCTTGTCTATCACCAACTCCCGGAGTTCACTCAGACTCACGTCCATCGAGTTGGTGATGCCATCCAGCCATCTCATCCTCTGTCGCCCCCTTCTCCTCCTGCCCCCAATCCCTCCCAGCATCAGAGTCTTTTCCAATGAGTCAACTCTTCGCATGAGGTGGCCAAAGTACTGGAGTTTCAGCTTTAGCATCATTCCTTCCAAAGAACACCCAGGGCTAATCTCCTTTACAATGGACTGGTTGGATCTCCTTGCAGTCCAAGGGACTCTCAAGAGTCTTCATTTTGATATTTGGCAAAACTAATACAGTTATGTAAAGTTTAAAAATAAAATAAAAAAAAAAAAAAAAGTCTTCTCCAACACTACAGTTCAAAAGCGTCAATTCTTTGGCGCTCAGCTTTCTTCACAGTCCAACTCTCACATCCTTACATGACCACTGGAAAAACCATAGCCTTGACTAGACGGACCTTTGTTGGCAAAGTAATGTCTCTGCTTTTCAATATACTATCTAGATACAAAAGCAACCACCAACAATACAACACCCATAAAAAAGATTCTCAGCACTTCAAATTTTATGCACAAAATGGGACTATTAATGTATCTATATCTGAACAGTTTGAAGTTCACAAGATCCAAGTTAGATAAATATGGCTTCCTTGGTAGCTACAGTCAGTAAAGAATCTGCCTGCAGTGCAGGAGACCCGGTTCAATCTCCAGTTCGGGAAGATCCTCTGGAGAAGGAAATGGGCAACCTACTTCAGTATTCTTGCCTGGAAAATACTAGGGACATAGGAGCCTTGCGGGGTATAGTCCATGGGATCACAAGAGTTGGAAATGACTTTGCGACTAAACCACCATCACATAGCGCTCAACATTTTATAAACATTAATTCAGTTAAAGTGACAAAGGCTCTCATGAAGTAAACGACATTATGTCTATTGATGGATGTAGAAACTAAAACTCATAGAGTTTAAATGAAATATACAATTTGAAACAGTTAAATTCTGACAAATCTGTGATTTAAACCTACTTCTCTTTGCTCATCCCACTGCTGAACACTGTTTTAAAACTTGGTCCTTACTCCTGGTATACTTCAACACTGAGCTGTATATTTCCAAAGATATAGGAGAAACAAACTCAGAGAAATTTTTCAGGAAGCTTATAATCTTTGAGAGATTACATACACACACACACACACATAATAATACACAAGTTTAGTAAGCTGGTGTGTACAGTTGACTGTTAATATTATAATACAGAGGAGTTGGAGTTAATCAGCTGAAGGGATCCCTAATGTCAGTCTCATGGGAGATGAACACAAGCTAGTATAAAATTATAATGCATAGTAATGAGGAATTTGATCAAGTTTTATGTAGAACCTTATAAAAGCACACACAAAAAAAGAGCAATTAATGTAGTCTTAGGTTTGGGGTGCATTTTTAAAAACATCCCCCAGAGTAATATACTTGAGAAAAATTTTGAAGGTCAATTAGGAATTATAAAAGTGAAGAGAATAGAGATTTAAAGGCATTACAGACAGAAGATACCATGTGAAAAGTCTCAGCAGGGGGTGAACAGGAGGTAGCTGGTGAAATTACAATTTAGTTCCTAACAGCAGATCTATATGATATGTATTAGAATGGCAAGAGATAAAACCAGGCATGGAAGAAGGGACAAGTTAGGAAGGACCTTACATATTTAAGATGATTTGACATCACAGAATATTTTAAGCCAGTAACTAATGGATCGAATTGACAATATAGAAACACATTACAGGGTCTTGTCATGAGAAGCAGAAAAAAGGGATATTGATTCTTTTTTTTTTAATTAGCTGGTCAAGAAAATGATGAGCCTTGAATGATGGATTAACACAAATAAATGTTGAATATATATGACACACAGAGATATAAAATGATCCAATAATTATAAGTAAAACATATTGACATATACTTATTTTTCATGTTTATTATTTTATAATAAAAATATTAAATATATAAATATCACCTATAATAAATGAAATGGTAATATAGTATTCATCAAATTGTGATAAAATATTATCAACAAATGCAACAATATGAAAACATGTTAGTTGAGGTACACTGGGCAATTTCTAAAATCTATTACAACTATAATTTTCTACATTGTGAACACCTTATGTGAAGAGTTGACTCATTGGAAAAGACTCTGATGCTGGGAGGGATTGGGGGCAGGAGGAGAAGAGGACGACAGAGGATGAGATGGCTGGATGGCATCATTGACTCGATGGACGTGAGTTTGAGTGAACTCCAGGAGTTGGTGATGGACAGGAAGGCCTGGTGTGCTGCAATTCATAGGGTTGCAAAGAGTCAGACATGACTGAGTGACTGAACTGAACTGAACCTCTTATAATTCTATGAGGAAGAGGCATAGACTCGAAATAGTTTTGTTTTTTTTTTTTTGTTTTTGTTTTTTTTTTAATTTTATTTTATTTTTAAACTTTACATAACTGTATTAGATTTGCCAAATATCAAAATGAATCCGCCACAGGTATACATGTGTTCCCCATCCTGAACCCTCCTCCCTCCTCCCTCCCCATTCCATTCTTCTGGGTCGTCCCAGTGCACCAGCCCCAAGCATCCAGTATCGTGCATCGAACCTGGACTGGCAACTCATTTCATACATGATATTTTACATGTTTCAATGCCATTCTCCCAAATCTTCCCACCCTCTCCCTCTCCCACAGAGTCCATAAGACTGTTCTATACATCGGTGTCTCTTTTGCTGTCTCGTACACAGGGTTATTGTTACCATCTTTCTAAATTCCATATATATGCGTTAGTATACTGTATTGGTGTTTTTCTTTCTGGCTTACTTCACTCTGGATAATAGGCTCCAGTTTCATCCACCTCATTAGAACTGATTCAAATGTATTCTTTTTAATGGCTGAATAATACTCCATTGTGTATATGTACCACAGCTTTCTTATCCATTCATCTGCTGATGGACATCTAGGTTGCTTCCATGTCCTGGCTATTATAAACAGTGCTGCGATGAACATTGGGGTACTCGTGTCTCTTTCCCTTCTGGTTTTCTCAGTGTGTATGCCCAGCAGTGGGATTGCTGGATCATAAGGCATGTCTATTTCCAGTTTTTTAAGGAATCTCCACACTGTTCTCCATAGTGTCTGTATTAGTTTGCATTCCCACCAACAGTGTAAGAGGGTTCCCTTTTCTCCACACCCTCTCCAGCATTTATTACTTGTAGACTTTTGGATAGCAGCCATTCTGACTGGTGTGAAATGGTATCTCATAGTGGTTTTGATTTGCATTTCTCTGATAATGAGTGATGTTGAGCATCTTTTCATGTGTTTGTTAGCCATCTGTATGTCTTCTTTGGAGAAATGTCTGTTTAGTTCTTTGGCCCATTTTTTGATTGGGTCATTTATTTTTCTGGAGTTGAGCTGGAGGAGTTGCTTGTATATTCTCGAGATTAGTTGTTTGTCAGTTGCTTCATTTGCTATTATCTTCTCCCATTCTGAAGGCTGTCTTTTCACCTTGCTAATAGTTTCCTTTGATGTGCAGAAGCTTTTAAGGTTAATTAGGTCCCATTTGTTTATTTTTGCTTTTATTTCCAATATTCTGGGAGGTGGGTCATAGAGGATCCTGCTGTGATGTATGTCAGAGAGTGTTTTGCCTATGTTCTCCTCTAGGAGTTTTATAGTTTCTGGTCTTACATTTAGATCTTTAATCCATTTTGAGTTTATTTTTGTGTATGGTGTTAGAAAGTGTTCTAGTTTCATTCTTTTACAAGTGGTTGACCAGAGATGCCACAAAAAAAGAAAACTACAGGCCAATATCACTGATGAACATAGATGCAAAAATCCTTAACAAAATTCTAGCAATCAGAATCCAACAACACATTAAAAAGATCATACACCATGACCAAGTGGGCTTTATCCCAGGGATGCAAGGATTCTTCAATATCCGCAAATCAATCAATGTAATACACCACATTAACAAATTGAAAAATAAAAACCATATGATTATCTCAATAGATGCAGAGAAAGCCTTTGACAAAATTCAACATCCATTTATGATCAAAACTCTCCAGAAAGCAGGAATAGAAGGAACATACCTCAACATAATCAAAGCTATATATGACAAACCCACAGCAAACATTATCCTCAATGGTGAAAAATTGAAAGCATTTCCTCTAAAGTCAGGAACAAGACAAGGGTGCCCACTTTCACCATTACTATTCAACATAGTTTTGGAAGTTTTGGCCACAGCAATCAGAACAGAAAAAGAAATAAAAGGAATACAAATTGGAAAAGAAGAAGTAAAGCTCTCACTGTTTGCAGATGACATGATCCTCTACATAGAAAACCCTAAAGACTCCACCAGAAAATTACTAGAACTAATCAATGACTATAGTAAAGTTGCAGGATATAAAATCAACACACAGAAATCCCTTGCATTCCTATACACTAATAATGAGAAAACAGAAAGAGAAATTAAGGAAACAATTCCATTCACCATTGCAACGGAAAGAATAAAATACTTAGGAATATATCTACCTAAAGAATCTAAAGACCTATATATAGAAAACTATAAAACACTGGTGAAAGAAATCAAAGAGGACACTAACAGATGGAGAAATATACCATGTTCATGGATTGGAAGAATCAATGTAGTGAAAATGAGTATATTACCCAAAGCAATCTATAGATTCAATGCAATCCCTATCAAGCTACCAACAGCATTCTTCACAGAGCTAGAACAAATAATCTCACAATTTGTATGGAAAAACAAAAAACCTCGAATAGCCAAAGCGATCTTGAGAAAGAAGAATGGAACTGGAGGAATCAACCTACCTGACTTCAGGCTCTACTACAAAGCCACAGTTATCAAGACAGTATGGTACTGGCACAAAGACAGAAATATAGATCAATGGAACAAAATAGAAAGCCCAGAGATAAATCCACGCACATATGGACACCTTATCTTCGACAAAGGAGGCAAGAATATACAATGGATTAAAGACAATCTCTTTAACAAGTGGTGCTTGGAACTCTGGTCGAAATAGTTTTTAAATGATATAATTAACAAAGAACATGTGGGAAGGAAAGAGAAAATTTCATGTCTCTAAAATAAACAAGATTCTATTTAGGAATGAAGTCTACTAAAATGTTCTCCTACTAATCAACTAAAGGAAGAATGATGCATAAGTAAACCATTTTTATGCTTAATGAGTCCACAATCTTCTGGATTTTATTTTTAAAAATTACCTTTTTAAAAAATATATTTTGATGTGTTTTATACCTGTCCTTATGAAAACATTTATTTAACATATCAACTCTTTTTCTACAGTTACAGGTTATTAAAAACATCACCAGATACATAAATAAAGTTCCAGTGCATTGCATTGTTTAATGCAAGAGCATTAAACAGTTGTTAGCATTAATATTTTGGGAAGTAATATTATGTTTTATACTACTAAATTGTGATAAGTCTGACTGTGTACTAAGAAGTCAAAATTTAAAAGCCCAATGCAAGAATTAAAAACTTTTTATTACCACTTAGTATGTGACTTAGATGCAGAAGGCATGAAATTGCATAGACTCTGGGAAAAGGTGTCACAAAAATGTGAATTCTCTACATTGTGTGGAAGAGGGGGAAACTTCAAAATCACTATATTCATATTAATGATGGAGATAAAAAACATGTTTGTCTAAACCTTTTTTTAGTTTTTTTTTTTCTTTTTTTAGTTTTAAGGAAACAGGTATAGAAATATAGAATGATAGCACTGGAGGAGTGTGTAAGAAAAAACAGAAGCTATAGAATGTTCAAGAACCCTGAGTCTTCAAGAAACTTTTTTGGCTTTACACAGTACAACTTATACCAGTCTTTAACTCTATGAGGCAATGTTGCTGCTTCTATGCTCAGTCATGTCTAACTCTTTGTGACCCCATGGACTGTAGCCAGGCTCTTCTATCCATGGAATTTTAAAGGCAAAACTATCGGAGTGGGTTGCCATTTCCTCCTCCAGCATGTCTTCCTGACCTAGGGATTGAACCTGTGTCTCCTGCTTGGCAGGTTGATTCTCTGCCACTGAGCCACCTGGGAAGCCCCATATGAAGCAATAAGTGGTGATACATAATTAAATATTTGATGCTGTTTAGTCACTAAGCTGTGTCTGACTCTTTTGGAACCCCATGGACTATAGCCCACCAGGCTCCTCTGTCAATGAGATCTCCCAGGCAAGCATACTGGTATGGGTTGTCATTTCCTTCTCCAGGGGATCTTCTGACCCAGGGACTGAACCCACGTCTCCTGCATTTCAGGTGGATTCTTTACAGCTGAGCCACCAGGGAAGCCCAAATAATTAAATATAAATAGCTGCATATTCAGCTTTAACATGGTAAAGAATCTGCCTGCATTGCCAGAGACTCGGGTTCAATCCCTGGGTCAGGAGGATTCCCTGGAGAAGGGAATGGCAATCCACTCCAGTATTCTTGCCTGGAGAATTCCATGGACAGAGGAGCCTGGTGAACTACAAGTCCATGGGGTTGGAGAGTCAGACACGACTGAGAGATTAACACTTTCAACTTTCATGTAGCTATTGGATATATAACTACTTGAACAATGACTAATAGATTTGGAACTTTTACAGTAAATATATGTAAGAATTATATATAAGATACATCTATAAGAATTATATACAAACTTCTACAGGAGCACAGTAGAATGGAATTGTTTTCATTCTGGGAGGGTTGCAAAGGCTTATTTGTGATACATTTTGAAGGAAAAGTTTGAGTTTAATGATAGAAGATGTAGGGTGTTAGATATATTCTCTAAAAATAAATAAATTTACTTAAAATAAAAACTCTTGTCTTTTTTTACCAATAAAATAAACTTTTTTTTTTAATCTTCTTTGTTGCTATACACTACCAGAATGTAAAAGTATAGAAAAAGAATGAGACTTCTTTAATAAGGCACAGGGACTAAAACTCCAAAAGAATGATCCCTAAAGGTGAAAATATTCAAATGCCAAGAACAACTCAAAGATGACCATAAATATACAACTTTATAGCAGTATGCTAAATGTTCTAGTTAATACAATACAGAAGCAAAAAGCTAAAAACATACTCAGAAGAATACATGCAAAATTAAAAAATCAACAGCTCCCTAAATAACAGTAATGCCCAATTAAAGGTAATGGAAAATTATAATATCAATTTAAGCTTTAAAATATATAGGAATAAACATAAAATCAGTAGGGACATTTAATAAAAAGAAATTCATGTGAGAAAAGGGATTCTATAAGGGAACCCTACATTCTACATGGAAAGACTCAATATTTTTACAATGACAGTTCTTTTAATAAATCAAAAGTAATTGAAAGAATAAGTAATATGATTTATGCATCTTGACCTCCAGATTACAAAGTTCTTCTGGAAGGGAGAGACTAGTGGGGAGAAAAGCATACATTTTAAAAGAAGAATAATGAGGAAAGACTAGTCACATCAGGGTAAAAAGTAAAAGTCAAGAGAAATTGAAAGAATAAAATATGGCATAGGAATAAAAAAAAAAAAATAACTGTCTTAGTCACTCTGAGGTGCTACAGCAATTTACCATAGACTTAGGTGGTTTAAACAACAAATATTCATTTCTCACTGTTCTGAAAACTGGAACTCTAAGATCAGAGAGCCTGCATGGTTAGGTTCTGCTGAGGACTCTTTTCAGGTCTGCACCCTGCCTCACTTCAGTCAGTTCAGTCTCTCAGTTGTGTCCAACTCTTTGCGACCCCATGGACTGCAGCACGCCAGGCCTCCCTGTACATCACCAACTCCCGGAGTTTAGTCAAACTCATGTCCTTTGAGTCGGTAATGCCATCCAACCATCTCATCCTCTGTCATCCCCTTTTCTTCCTGCCTTCAATCTTTCCCAACATCAGGGTCTTTTCTAATGAGTCAGCTTTTCGCATCAGGTAGCCAAAGGATTGGAGTTTCACCTTTAGCATCAGTCCTTCCAATGAACACTCAGGACTGATCTCCTTCAGGATGGACTGGTTGGATCTCCTTGCAGTCCAAGGGACTCTCAAGAATCTTCTCCAACACCACACCTCCTACCTCCACTTATATCCTGACATGGCAGAAAGAAGGTTAGCTAGATGTCTAGCCTCTTCTAAGGCCAGTAATGTCATTCATGGGGACTCCACCCTCATGACCTAATTACTTCCCACAGGCCCTTCCTCCAAATAATATCAGAGTAGTATTAAAGTTTAAACATATAAATGGAGAGGACTGGATGAAGATCCAATCAGTCCATTGCAAGAACTGATTCAAACTAATTAATAATCCAAAGACAAAACCATGGCTATATAGGAATGCATTATATGATAAAGATTGCATTAAAAATAAAAATGGGAAAGATAGGCTTTTCAATTTATAACATTAGAATATTTTTTTACCCATACAAAAGTAAGAATTTTAAAAGTAGGTGAGAGGTTTACATGAAAATATTAAATTTTAGGTGGTTAAAAGCTAAATGTCAAATGAATAAAAGAACATTAAAAGAAAAATAGAAGAAAATTGCAATTTTGGTATGAGGACACTATTTCCTAAACCACATATAGCCAAGATGTCATAGAGAAAAAGAATGACAAGTTTAACTGCAGAAAAAATGAAAATCTTCTTTAACTATAAATTATGAGACTTCTGATGTATTAAAGAGTTAAGAATTTATGCTATAATTGGCGGAAATGTTTGCAAATGGCATAATATGTAATGGATTAATATCCAAAATATATAAACAGCTCCAACTAATAAATGATTAAAAATGTAAACCTAAAAGAAGCTAAGAAATTCATTAGAGTATTGCAAAATGGATGAGTTTTCAGACTGCAATTATCTATTCTATGATTTCTTTTGTTTGAGTCAAATATGAGAGAAATCAAAAGTGAAAGTTACAATAAGTTAATTTTATGCTCTAAATCAGTGCTGCCCAATATGAGAGCCACATAAAACTTTAGTACATACATTTAAAAAGGTAAAAATAAACAGATAAATTTTGCTTTAATTTTAATGAATTTATAATTAATTTTAATGTTTCATTTAACAAAAATACTATCATTTCAACTTTTAGTCAACATAAAAATCACTACTTAAATGTTTACATTGTTTTTCTTACTGTGTCTTCAAAATCTGACATGAAATTTACAAATACAGCACGTTCCAATTAGTATCAGCCATGTTTCAAGTTCTCAGTAACCACACGTGTGACGTGTTTCTACTATATTGGACAGTAGATACCTACACTGCATTTGGTCAGACATGATATTCACCAGTGCTTTCTTAAGGTTAAAGCTCTGCACACAGGCCTGTGGAGCATGCCTATAGCACAGAATCCTCTGTTACAGCCTCCACAGTTACCACTAAAGATTAGCACCCAAACCATCTGCTATGCTCTCATTAATGCACAGTTAATACAAAGACCTAAGGGACACCAATATTACAAACTTGCTTTGGTGAACAAAAGGCAGCATGGAATCCCGGAAAAAGAATTAACATTTGTGATCAATAAATATCTGTTGAATGAATGTTGAATGAAAGGGAATGGGTTTAAAGAACCATAGCCTAGTTAGGCAGTGAGAAGCTGTGTGATCTTGACCAAAACATTTTGTTTCTTTTAACCCCAGGATTCACAAAAACCTACCTAGCAAGGCAGTAAAGTTGTTGGTGGAATCAGTGGGATGCTTTTCTAAATTTCCTTATTTATGCCACCTTCTCCCAAAATGAATTAATCAGTGAAAAACTTGAAGACATATATAGAATTTGAACAATAAAAGTAGAGTTTTTTTTAATTAAAAAAATGGCAAGTGAAAATTAAGATAGGAAAATGAAAATGATAGCAAGATTGGAATCAGAGCTGTGTGCTACCATACAGTTCTTTATCATTATGTGAATTTTCCCCCCAATGTAGGTTTTTTTTTGTTTATTTTTTTAACCAGTCAGAGCAGTGAAAACAAAATCATAGTTTGATTAACAAAGCTCTATATGTAGGGCTTGTAGCTATGACTCAGTTCAGGCTGTTTCAGAAGGAATTCCAGGCATACCACATTGTGGGTTTGTAATACTGGGCCTACCTGCCCCTCAGTTTCTTCACGAAAAAGAAAGATAATACTAGTATTTACCTTAAAATATTTAACCCCGTAAGGATTAAATAAGACATGATATATAAAGTTCTTGGATGTTTGTCTGTGATATTGTGTGATATAAATGTTAGGTGCAATTATTTTCTTACCAATGAAATTAAAAATACAGAGATGACACATGTGTTCAGTGCAGCTTAGTTGCTCAGTTGTGTCCGAGTCTTTGTGACCCTATGGGCTGCAGTGCTCCAGGCTTCCCTGTCCATCACCAACTCCCCGAGTTTACTCAAACTCATGCCTATTGAGTCAGTGATGCCACTCAACCATATTATTCTCTGTTGTCCCCTTCTCCTCCCACCTTCAATCTTTCCCAGCATCAGGGTCTTTTCAAATGAGTCAGCTCTTCACATCAGGTGGCCAAATTACTGGAGTTTTGGCTTCAGCATCAGTCCTTCCAATAGATATTCAGGACTGATGTCCTTTAGGATGGACTGGTCTGATCTCCTTGCAGTCCAAGGGACTCTCAAGAGTTTTCTTCAATACCACGGTTCAAAAGCATCGATTCTTCAGTGCTCAGCTTTCTTTATAGTCCACCTCTCACATCCATACATGACTACTGGAAAAACCGTAGCCTTGACTAGACAGACCTTTGTTGGCAAAAGTAATGTCTCTGCTTTTTAATATGCTCTCTAGGTTGGTCATAACTTTTCTTCCAAGGAGTAAGCATCTTTTAATTTCATGGCTGCAGTCACCATCTACAGCGATTTTGGAGCCACCCTACCCCCCACAAAAGAAAAAGTCTGCCATTGTTTCCACTGTTTCCCATCTATTTGCCATGAAGGGATGGGACTGGATGCCATGATCTTTGTTTTCTGAATGTTGAGCTTTAAGCCAACTTTTTCACTCTCCTCTTTCACTTTCATCAAGAGGCTCTTTAGTTCTTCTTCACTTTCTGCCACAAGGGTGGTGTCATCCGCACATCTGAGGTTATTGATATTTCTCCTGTCAGTCTTGACATTTGTGTAGGACACGGCAAAAGGCCTGGCATATAATAGTTATTTAATGAAGATGTTATTTAATATATGTATATATATATATTTTTTTTAAATCTTAAACTTGTATTTAGCACATTATATTAAATACTAAAAGATCATTGCCAGAATAGAGCATATAAAAGAAGTCTCTTTAAGAGAGATAAGCTCATCTGTTTCTAAGAGGTCTGGATTGCCATATCTGCCTATTCTGCTGATGTTGCAGCCATTACCCCTTTGGAAATGAGCACATAAAGAAAAATCTCAATGAGTAGTAGCTAACGAGAGCTCTGAAATGGAATGCAGAAATGGATTGGCGATTTGAACAGATACAGTCCTATCAGTAAGTGACCACTGTAAAATACAGTGCCATATTGTCCAGGTAATTATTCTTAAAGTCCTTCTCTGTTATGCTACATAAAATTCTATCCTACATCACTCCCCTCCTCTATAATCTAACTACCAAGTCAGTTGTGCTATCAAGTTAGAGACACTCCATAAAGCACTGTTGATTCAACTGAATTTACACATGCAGATTGTCAAATTCCTTTATGATTTACCACCTAAAGTAAAATAGAAACATATGTGGTAATTGTTCTAAGTTTACATTGTGAAGTGAAAGTGTTAGTTGCTCAGTCATGTCCGACTTTTTGCCAGCCCACAGACTGTAGCGCGCCAGGCTCCTCTGTCCATGGGATTCTCCAGGCAAGCATACAGGAGTGGGTTGCCATTTCCTTTTCCAGGGAATCTTACTAACCCAGGGACTGAACCCAGGTCTACCTGCAGGGCAGGTAGATTCTTAACTATCTGATCCACCTGCAATGCTGGTAGATTCTTAACCATCTGAACCACCAGGGATTGTAACTATTAGCAAAATTAACTTTTCTGTCCCTTCCAAAGGATAAATTGCTCCTGTATGAAAATTTAATTAATACATATCTATGAACAATTCAGACAGTAAGGACCTTGGATTTAAAGTTTATATATGACAGGATTGCAGGTCACCTATACATGTTTGCACATAAAAATATGTGATTTAGAAAATGAGTATAAGTTCTCTTGTTTATACCAATTCCCATGTAAGTATAACTTATAGGAAACATCTTGGATAGAATTATGTGCTCTTTTCAGTTCCTCAGTTCATTAAAAACTTCCATCTTTAGTATAATTCCCCTCAAGATTTTACTGGGCGCTCACTGCAATTTGCAGACACATATGGACTGTACTGTGTTGGAATCCTTTTATAGTTTCTGTTTTTATACTAACTGCTCTTACCGTGCAAAAGGAAAAGTGAGGCTGATTGATTTGTCTTCAAGAGCATAGGGACTACCCCTAATTAGAGAAATAGCTTTGTATTTTCCAGAAACATCCCCTAACCATTTTTATTCCTCAATTTCAAGCTTGAATTCTATATTCTTTAAATTTTAGGAAATTTTATTTTTCATTTAAAAAATCTTTTAAAATTAATTCCTGTCTTACATTTGTTATTCACTAATTATTTTTATTTACTATTTTTTCCACTGTGCACTTTCAGTATGTTAATGGGGACATCCACACACTACAGGCGGAAGGAGTAACTGCACAAGTTTTCTGGATGGAAATTTGAGAATGGGTGTTAAAGTCTAAGAGCCACCCATAGGCCTGTAATTCACCGATTCTACTTTTGGTGCCCCTAATCACTTATTACAGGGAGGTTTATGTAATAATGCCACAAATGTATCTAAGGTTGCTTGTGTATGTGGAAATTAGTCAAATAATTTTTTGTAGTTGCTTCAAGTGAGAAACCAAATATACATATGAAAAACAAGAATTGATTTAATCATGGTCTATACACCTACTGAGAAATATATAGGTGTTTAGAAATATTATAGAAGGATGTATACTCAAACAGAAATAACTTCCTAAAATTTGCAAGATACACATTATACAAATATAATCCTGAATATACATAAAAAGAGACAAATATGACTATGCATGCAAAATTTCAGTAATGGCTATCCCTGACTTTTTTAACAGATTTTTATTCCATTTGTGATTTTTTTTTTTGTATTTTCTGAATGTTCTATCATAAAGAAGCTTTTCTCTGAGGTCATAAAAAATTACCACTATCCGGAGGGTAGAAATGATGCAGTAAAGGAATCTGCTTCCAATATTGTAGTAAGCAACAGCTTCTTGCACACAGAAAAAAGCAAATGCGTTCACAAAATCCAAGGCATATTATTTATTTCCCTTGTACTGTGACTGTAACCTAGTTCAAATCCAGTAACTTTAGGCAAAGCCAGAAGGCAGAATCGTCCTCTATAATCTCAATGTCGCTTTACAGTGATGAGGATCCCCGGACTCTCCTGTCCGTCCTTGCATTTACACACTCAGCATTTCTGTGTGTCCTAGTTACACTCTACTTTTATAGCTTCAAAATGATGAAACATAGCAATCAGGCATCCCCACCTGCCCTGGATTTTAACAAAGGAGGATAAAATAAATCACGGTAATTTTGCATGCTGTTGAAAATTAATATTCATTGCCCAATTAATAAAGAAAAGGTCTGATAATATCATGTAAGTCATTAGGTCTGTGGGTGTCACTTCTGTACTATCTAAATTATAATATTCATCATTTCTTGGTCCTGTGTGGCTCTTATAACAGAGACTACAAACAATATTTTAGAGCTACCCAGAAGCTGGGTAGATGCTAAGAACCATATTAAAGGATTCAAAAAGTCCTTGATACTTAATATCATCAAGGGCAAGGGAGTATTTGGGAGACAGTGCAGCAGAATAAAGACAAGTTGGCAGGCTTTCTGCCATCTAAAAGTTATAAGGCAGAAGAAAACCAAATTTCTGCATTCCCTAAAGAGACTGAATGAGCACAGCAAAGCAAACTATAATCGTCTTTCCCTAAAAAGCCATCTTACTGTTCACTCTTCTTGAAATGTAAACATCAAGCATGTGATTAACTTGTTTTCTAGTATGTCAAGTTTAATTGTCACACACATTTAAGGTAAGCTTTGCTTTAAGCTAGTTTCTTTGAGACTGAAATACTCAACTTACACCACACCTGAAATAAGACGAATAAGAAGGAATTTCTTAGTATCTTGCTAGAAATTGGGATTCAATATCATGATTTTGCTAGAAAAAAATAACTGCAAATACTCTAAGCTGATTCTCAATTTTACCTTCTTTGAAAAGAACTTTGAGAGAGGAAACAAATTTTCCCACTTTTTCTAGACCTAACGCCTTTTCCATGTTTGAGCAAATACCATTCCTCTTTAAACATTTTCAGTTGTTAATAATTACTTACTCTGGCTAATTCTGGGCTTGCCTTCTCTCCTTTTGTCATCTCACCATCTAACATAATTGCTAACATGCAATGCGAAAGCTGGAAGTTAGGTAACAGGAAGTCAGAGAAGCAATTCATATTTTTTAAAAAAGGTCTTTTGAAGAAAGGTGACAATCAATATGGGAAGAAGGGTTCAACATAACACATGGATACTTAGATAGGTACTTTTATATGAACTACTTCATATATGATAAAAACCAGGAAAATAATAGCTATGTACTACTTCTCATTTCAGGAGCTGAATTGACTGCTTTATGTAATTGTGTCAATACAGTAATTATAATACTGCATATATAAATATGTATGCATAAGTGCCATACCTACAAGTTTGTGTGTTGATTATTCATAAAGCAACTTAAATCACATACCTATATGTATATTCAGTTCAGTTCAGTCGTTCAGGTGTGTCCGACTCTTTGTGATCCCATGAATCACAGCACGCCAGGCCTCCCTGTCCATCACCAACTCCCGGAGTTTACTCAAACTCATGTCCATCAAGTCGGTGATGCCATCCAGCCATCTCATCCTCTGTTGTCCCCTTCTCCTGCCCCAAATCCCTCCCAGCATCAGGGTCTTTTCCAATTAGTCAGCAGTTAGCATGAGGTGGCCAAAGTATAGGAGTTTCAGCTTCAGCATCAGTCCTTCCAAAGAAATCCCAGGGCTGATCTCCTTTAGGAGGGACTGGTTGGATCTCCTTGCAGTCCATGGGACTCTCAAGAGTCTTCTCCAATACCACAATTCAAAAGCATCAATTCTTCGGTGCTCAGCCTTCTTCACAGTCCAACTCTCACATCCATACATGACTACTGGAAAAACCATAGCCTTGACTAGACGGATCTTTATTGGCAAAGTAATGTCTCTGCTTTTGAATATGCTATCTAGGTTGGTCATAACTTTCCTTCCCAGGAGTAAGCATCTTTTAATTTCATGGCTGAAGTCACCATCTGCAGTGATTTTGGAGCCCAAAAAAATAAAGTCTGCCACTGTTTCCACTGCTTCCCCATCTATTTCTCATGAAGTGATGGGACCAGATGCCATGATCTTCATTTTCTGAATGTTGAGCTTTAAGCCAACTTGTTCACTCTCCACTTTCACTTTCATCAAGAGGCTTTTTAGTTCCTCTTCACTTTCTGCCATAAGGGTGGTATCATCTGCATATCTGAGGTTATTGATATTTCTTGCGGCAATCTTGATTCCAGCTTGTGCTTCTTCCAGTCCAGCATTTCTCATGATGTACTCTGCAAATAAGTTAAATAAGCAGGGTGATAATATACAGCTTTGACGTACTCCTTTTCCTATTTGGAACCAGTCTGTTGTTCCATGTCCAGTTCGAACTGTTGCTTTCTGACCTGCATATAGGTTTCTCAAGAGGCAGGTCAGGTGGTCTGGTATTCCTATCTCTTTCAGAATTTTCCAGTTTATTGTGACCCACAGTCAAAGGCTTTGGCATAGTCAATAAAGCAGAAATAGATGTTTTTCTGGAACTCTCTTGGTTTTTCCATGATCCAGTGGATATTGGCAATTTGATCTCTGGTTCCTCTGCCTTTTCTAAAACCAGCTTGAACATCTGGAAGTTCATGGTTCAGGTATTGCCAAAGCCTGGCTTGGAGAATTTTGAGCATTTCTTTACTAGCGTGTGAGACGAGTGCAAGTGTGTGATAGTTTGAGCATTCTTTGGCATTGCCTTTCTTTGGGATTGGAATGAAAACTGGCCTTTTCCAGTCCTGTGGCCACTGCTGAGTTTTCCAAATTTGCTGGCATATTGAGTGCAGCACTTTCACAGCATCATCTTTCAGGATTTGAAATAGCTCACCCGAAATTCTATCACCTCCACTAGCTTTGTTCATAGTGATGCTTTCTAAGGCCCCCTGGACTTCACATTCCAGGATGTCTGGCTCTAGGTGAGTGATTACACCATCATGATTACCTTGGTCATGAAGATCTTTTTTGTACAGTTCTTCTGTGTATTCTTGCCACTTCTTCTTAATATATTCTGCTTTTGTTAGGTCCATACCATTTCTGTCCTTCATTGAGCCCATCTTTGCATGAAATGTTCCCTCGGTATCTCTAATTTTTTTTAAAGAGATCTCTAGTCTTTTCCATTCTATTGTTTTCCTCTATTTCTTTGCATTGATCACTGAGGAAGGCTTTCTTTTGGAACTCTGCATTCAGATGCTTTATGTTTCCTTTTCTTCTTTGCTTTTCACTTCTCTTCTTTTCTCAGCTATTTGTAAGGCCTCCCCAGACAGCCATTTTGCTTTTTTCCATTTCTTTTCCATGGGGATGGTCTTGATCCCTGTCTCCTGTACAATGTCAGGAACCTCCGTCCATAGTTCATCAGGCACTTTATCAGGTCTAGTCCCTTAAATCTATTTCTCACTTTCACTGTATAATCATAAGGGATTTGATTTAGGTCATACCTGAATTAGGAAATACTAAAATATCCTATGAAAATGAGACATTATTATGAATTTACCAATGACAAAAATTGAGGTTCCAGAGGCTTTAAATTACTCTGCAGTACTCTTGCCTGGAAAATCCCATGGACGGAGGAGCCTAGTAGGCTGCAGTCTATGGGGTTGCTGAGTCAGACACAACTGAGTGACTTCAGTTTCATATTCACTTTCATGCATTGGAGAAGGAAATGGCAAGTCACTCCAGTGTCCTTGCCTGGGGAATCCCAGGGACGGAGGAGCCTGGTGGGTTGCCCTCTATGGGGTCACGCTTAGTCGGACATGACTGAAGCAACTTAGCAGCAGCAGCAGCAGAAAAATAATGGGTAGAACTGTGTGAGTATTTGAAATTAGTTCTATCTTACATCAGTTTTCTGTTTACAATGCCATGAAGCCCCTGTGTATTTGAAAACTAAAGAAAATATATTAATAATATTAAGTGACTTCAGAAGTAAGAACTTGACTCCATTGGCTTGGTTTACCAAGTTGTTTCTGGGGAAATGAACTACAAAACCAGATTGATGGAAGATCTGGAAGTGGATTTGAATACACACATGCACAATTAGAAACAATTACACAAGTTCCATAATTAGAAACAGACTGATGAAGAAAGAGAAAAAACAAGTTAAAAAAGTTGAGGAGAGGATAACCCAGGTACCTTCAGAAGAGGAATAATGAGAGATGACACTAATCCAAATGTAGCAAGTAGAGAGCTACTCATATTTATCAGCATTCAAGACTACATTCTAGGAGAGATATTAAGGATGTAAAGGAAAAATAAAATGTGATTTAGAAGAGAAAGCTAAAATTTTGAATTTGAAAAGGAGCACTATTTTTGAGTCCTAGGAAGCTTAAAGAAGAGGGGAAATTTTTAAAAAGAAGCATTTAAACAGCTGTATAAATCAGCTCTGTTGATTTCAACAGAGAAATCAACAATAATGACAAAATGACACGCAAGTCTTTCTCTTATTCCTTTCTTTTATGGTACCTGTCTTCCTAGTATTTGTTTGTTTGTTTGTTTGTTTTTAGTTAGTTTTTTTTTTTAAACCTGATACACTGTATTAGTTATGCCAAACATCAAAACGAATCCGCCACAGGTATACATGTGCTCCCCATCCTGAACCCTCCTCCCTCCCCACACCATCCCTCTGGGTTGTCCCAGTGCACCAGCCCCAAGCATCCAGTATCGTGCATTGAACCTGGACTGGCAACTCGTTTCATACATGATATTACACATGTTTCAGTGCCATTCTCCCAAATCTTCCCACCCTGTCCCTCTCCAACAGAGTCCATAAGACTGTTCTATACATCAGTGTCTCTTTTGCTGTCTCATACAGGGTTATTGTTATCATCTTTCTAAATTCCATATATATGCGTTAGTATACTGTATTGGTGTTTTTCTTTCTGGCTTACTTCACTCTGTATAATAGGCTCCAGTTTCATCCACCTCATTAGAACTGATTCAAATGGATTCTTTTTAATGGCTGAGTAATACTCCATTGTGTATATGTACCATGGAATTCTTATCCATTCATCTGCTGATGGACATCTAGGTTGCTTCCATGTCCTGGCTATTATAAACAGTGCTGCGATGAACACTGGGGTACACGTGTCTCTTTCCCTTCTGGTTTCCTCAGTGTGTATGCCCAGCAGGGGGATTGCTGGATCATAAGGCAGTTCTATTTCCAGTTTTTTAAGGAATCTCCACACTGTTCTCCATAGTGGCTGTACTAGTTTGCATTCCCACCAACAGTGTAAGAGGGTTCCTTTTACTCCGCACCCTCTCCAGCATTTATTGCTTGTAGACTTTTGGATCGCAGCCATTCTGACTGGTGTGAAATGGTACCTCATAGTGGTTTTGATTTGCATTTACCTGATAATGAGTGATGTTGAGCATCTTTTCATGTGTTTGTTAGCCATCTGTATGTCTTCTTTGGAGAAATGTCTATTTAGTTCTTTGGCCCATTTTTTGATTGGGTCATTTATTGGGTATGCCTGTGGTGTGTGTTACATGCATGTTAAAATTTTCAAGTCTTAGGTCTTAAGATGTTTCCCCTATCTATTCCTACAGTTTTCTACTGGGATGATTATTCTTGAAGTCTCTCTCACTTTTTGTTTTGCCACATAATCATTCAATGTCTTCATTTAACTCTCAGCTACAGGCCTTGTACTATACTAAGGATTTCAGATAGATAAAAATACATATGTATACGTACATACATATACAAACATTCTATATACATACATATGCACATGATAGCACATGATATATGCATACACATATCTACATATAATATATATGTCAAAGTTATTGTAATCAAACTTATATCATTTTCTACTTCAAAAGCATACTCTGCATTCTTTTGTACACTGCAGCTTCAATCATATGTTTGCTTAACTTGCTTCATCATATTAGAATAAAAACTGTTTTATCGGTAGCCTGTCAACTAGAAATCTCTATTTATGGGTGCTCTTGCTCATTTGCAGTCCTCAGTCACTCCTGGTTATGAAATAAGAATATCTCATATATACAAATAACCATTTGCACAGTTCTTACCCCTCTTCTCACTCATTCAAGATTTTTCCATCACAGTTATTACTCATATAGTGTCTTAACATGAAAACAATACTGGGGTATCTATTTCCTTGACTTGTGACATCAGTTTGAAAAATGTCAATCCCTGAGCACATGTTATACGTTAAGGGTCTATATTTGGTATAGGGCTACCAAGGTGGCTCAGTGCTATAGAAACTGCTTGCCAATACAGGAGACGCCAGAGACATTCAGGTTCAATCTGTAGGTCGGGAAGATCCCCTGGAGTACGAAATGGCAAACCACTCCAGCATTCTTGCCTGGAGAATCCCATGGACAGAGGAGGTTAACTGGGCTTTGGTCCCTGGGGTCACAAAGAGTCAGACACAACTGAGCAACTGAACATACACCATGCGTGTGGTATACTGCAAGCATTACTGCTTTCAAAACTCTTAGGAACATACAAGGTAAAGGTTTTCACCTACATTTGTCAGTGAAGAGAAGCAGATATCAGAGAAGTAATGCAATCTGTACAAGGTCATATACCTCTAGGTGTGTGAGTGATATTATGCCTGGTGATTGTTTTACTGAAGATATTTTGATCTATCAGGCTCTGCAAATTGAAAAACCCTAATACAGGGCATGAAAAGCTAATAGCAAGACCTCTGTTGATTCACACTCTTTTTCTTTAAATGCAAATGGCTTATTTTAATGAATTGGAACATTTTAATGAGATGCCCAGAAATGTAAATCTCCTATTTACTTGAAAGAATTCAAAATAATTTCACTACATATGGTTTTCTATAATGATTCTACTGTTTCCGTTTCTCTTTTTTTCCAAGAACATAAAAAAGGTCACCTGGTATTCCTTTATTTCAGCTGTTTTATAAACGTTCATTTCAATTCAAGTAAGCATGCACTTTAATTGTTCATAATTTCATCAGATCAGATCAGTGTAAATGGATTTCTATTCAAAAACAAACCCTTCTGCAGTGATCCTGGTTTATTTTTACTCTGTTGTCACTGAAATCACATTATCCTAGTCTGCTCATTGGTCTTCCTTACATATGTCAGAAATATATAAGAAAAATATTTTAAAAGGTTTTAAATTAAGGTGAAACCTCTGATACTTTATTAAAAATATTGAAACATATCTTTTTCTCAAAGAAATATGAATAAGATAAATTAAGTAAACAAATAAGCATCCTTTATTTATAGGGCTTTGAGGTGTTTTCCATCAAACAAATGAATGTCATGATTTATTCATATAAGATTTTCTTTTGCAAAGTATATTTACAAATAGCAGCCAGCAATCCTAAAGATGCAAATGCAGAAATAGAGAAAAATCTACTGAAATAGGCAGTGAAACATAAAGGCAAAAAAAGTTCCTGGGAAAAAATAAGGGCTACTTTTGGAGGAAACAGTTTTTACCTCCTTATTTCTTCAAAAATAGTGTCAAATTTGAGTTTCGATTTGGAGGAAAGTTGATGGCCTAGAATCTTCTCCCTTTGACTATCTAAACATTTCTCTTAAGAGTTTATCTATCTTAAGATAAATAGATGTTGGCAGTTTCCTTTAGGACCTTTGAGTGCTATGATGAAACCAGCATATTGCATGGCTTCATGAGTTTGCCATTTGGGAAGGAACACAGATAAATTGGGCTTTCCTGGTGGTTCAGACAGTAAAGAATCTGCCTGCAATGCAGGAGACCTGGGTTTGGTCCTGGGTCTGAAAGTCCCCTGGAGAAGGAAATGGCAAACCACTCCAGCATTCTTGCCTGGAGAATTCCATTCCATGGACAGAGGAGCCTGACAGGCTACAGCCCATGGGGTCATAAAGAGTCAAACTTGACTTAAGACTTTAATTTCACAGATAAATGACAATTATAATCAACCATGATGAGTGCTGAAAATACAGAGAAAAACAAAGACAGTGAATTTAATCTTGAAAACTCAGTGAAGTCTTCCTGAAATATATGGCTTCTGGACAGTTGAAACATGAGTGGGCGTTACCTAGGTGACTAGATGATAAGAATGAAAGAAAGTATAGGAATCTTCCAGAACAAGATTATAGGAAAGTAAAAGAACCTTCAAAAAGAAAATGCATGATATTTCCAAGAAATTGTTCATCGATCAGTAAGGCAGAGTAGTGGTCCTGAAAGTTGTTTTTGTTTTATTTGATCAGTCTTTAAGCCATGACACTCTTTCCTTAAAGAACCATGCATATGGAGAACCAATATATACCCTCTCCCTGTTCCCCACCTATATAGCTACTGATTGAACATGAGGTTTCCAAGCAGTCTTGGAGTGAGGTTCTGCCCCAGTTGCTCCTGCATACTTCAAGACAAACTCACAACACAGACACACACACACACACACACACACACACAACCAATAGTCTCTGAAAGTACTTTGTAAAAGCCTAACATTCTTTGGGACATGGTTTTTAAGCCCCTAAGCTAGATGCTCAAGCGTGATGGAAATGACAGGAAGAAAGGGAAACAAAGTGATAAATGGACTGTGAAGGACTTTGTAAATTATTATTGAAGTTCACATGTGAGTAGACCTTTGAAGTTACATGTGCATTTAAAACTCACATTGAGGGCAGTGATGAGATAACTTTCAGTGGGCAAGGGTGGGCAATCCCCTTATGCTTTAAAAAATTATTTTCACCATCATGGTAGGGAGCTATAAGATATGAGGCCCTAAGATAAAGGCAGCTGAGAAATGACAGGCCTGAACCAAGGTAATGATGAGGAGAATGAGTGAAAAGAAGTAAGTAGACATGGAAGTTGTTGAGGAAAACTGTCAGATGTATTGATAATTGTCTGACAGTAGCTTACCAGCCAGAGAAGGCAATGGCAACCCACTCCAGTACTCATGCCTAGAAAATCCCATGGGCGGGAGGAGCCTGGTATGCTGCAGTCCATGGGGTCGCTAAGAGTCGGACACGACTGAGCGACTTCACTTTCACTTTTCACTTTCATGCACTGGAGAAGGAAATGGCAATCCACTCCAGTGTTCTTGCCTGGAGAATCCCAGGGACAGGGGAGAATCCCAGGTGGGCTGCCGTCTACGGGGTTGCACAAATTCGGACATGACTGAAGCGACTTAGCAGCAGCAGCAGCTTATCAGCTTAAGTGTTTTGTCTCCCCCAAAATTCTGATGTTGAAGTCCTAATCCCCAATATGATGGTGTTAAAGGGTGAGGCTTTGGGGATATAATTAGGTTGTGAGGGGGAGCCCTCAAGAATGGGATTAGTGCCCTTATCAAAGAGACCCCCAAGGAGTTTTCTCTGTTCTGTGAGGTAACAGTGAGAAAACAGCCATCTGCCGACTGGAAAGTAGGTTCCCACCAGATCTCACACTTCTAGCCTCCAGAACTTCAGAGAAATTGATTTATGTTGTTTATAAGTCACTCAATCAATGGTACTTTGTTACAACAGCCAGAATTAACTAAGAGAGTAATCAAAGAGAAAAATATCTCTTACCTATCCACCAAATGGACAGCATCACAACTTACTGAAATATGGAACATGGAAGGAAGACTAGAGAAAGGTAATGAATACATTTAATTGAGGATATGTTGAGTCTGTGTTTGTATGAAACTCATATAATTGGGTTTATCTTATAACTTAGATTTAATGGCATTCATTGAGATAATATATTTGGTAAACATGAATAATAACTTTACTCTCCAAGCACCCCAACCTCCACTCATTTCTTTACATTAATGAAGAAGGAAGATAGAGAATCTAAATTTTCTGATTAATAGTTTCCCAGTTATGCCTCATTTTTCTGTCAGCTTCAATATTTTTTTAAACTTACTTCCTGGTTCAAGTCTTAGTCCACTCTGAATAATCAAAACTCCACTGACCCAGGGCTTCCCTGGTGGCTTAGTGGTAAAGACTCCACCTGTCAATGTTGGAGACGTGGGTTCAATCCCTGGATCAGGAAGATCCCCTAGAGAAGAAATGGCAATTCACTCCAGTATTCTTGCCTGGAGAATTCCATGGACATAGGAGCCTGGCACGTTACAGTCCATGGGGTTGCAGGGAGTCAGACATGACTTAGTGACTAAACAACAAACAACAACTCCTGACTCAGCTCAGTCTATATGTATGAGGTTACTTGCAAAAAATCAAGTTATTTCTTCTATTTCTACCATCATTCTTATTGCCATAGAGGCTGCAGCTGTGGGGAGATTTTCTTAAATGGATAAAGAGCCATGGGTAGGTGTGGAGAGCTGTATTACTGTTTGTGGTTATGGCCCTGCTGACTCTGGTTGCTGGGGACATTAGTGAGTCTGACCTTCTACTTTTTACAGTGGCTATTTCTCTGCTCTATTTTAGAGCTCATTTTCTGATCACTGAAGACCTAGCAGACGTTAACCATAGGCTAAACAACAAATAATACAGGAGAAATATGAGTGCTTCCCTTAACCAATGCCAGACAATTGCATTCCATACAATGTTGATCTGTCTTTGTTCTCCTGGACAGTCCCTAATGGGGGTGGGGTGGTAGACAGCCCACACTGCCTTCAGCTCCTTTTCTCAACTTACTCAAACCCACAGAATACACATGGATCTGGCTCCTCAGCTAACTCTGGTAAGCAATATTTGCCCTTTCCCAAATTGTTAGTTCATTCTGCCCTCTTCCTAAATTGTCTATGTTCTGATAGGACCAAGGTGACTCAGCGAACAACCGGCCAGGAATAAGATGCAGATGTGTCCAATTTCACACTGTCTTATCTTGAAGCACTCATAAATGTGAAGTGAGCTCAGTAAGTGTATTCCATTCTATGGCTACAAGTTGAAGGATGAGGGGAGGAGAAAGAAATCGTCTATGATTTTATGAACTCATTTCTCCTTTACAAAGCCTACCCTCACCTTTTAGCCCTCATTCTATTCGTAGAAACTAGAGGGCAAGGAGTCTGCTATACAAGTTTGGCAGGAATGCTACCTTTTCCTAAATCTGGAGGTGATTTATCTACCTCAAAGAAAAGGCTATTTCTTTGACCTCAGAATATAAAATACATAGACAGTCACTGTCAGCTATGATCTATCTCCATGTAAACCTTACAAAGTTTAGTAAGCCTGGATATTAGAAAGAGTATTAGTTCTTACTAAAATTTCTAAAAATAAGACTGCTATAGATATGTAGATAAGGAGTTCTATCAACTCCAACTCTGTTAAACTACTCAGCTGCTTCTGAAGGGACATGCTTCTGATAATGGCTACTGCTCCATTCCTGTCTATTTTTTAATTACCTATTTCCAACATTCCTCTGATGACATTTAGACCCACAAACATTGGTGACATTAATGGATGTTTGTGTAAATATGTGTGTCTGTGTCTTTGTAAAGCTTAAATAAATATTTTCCCTTTGGAGAAGCTAAGAAGCAGAGTTCTTGAGGGAAACAAATATTTTTTCCCAATCAGTATGGGAATTCAACTTCCAAATAAAATCAAAGATAATCATTGTATGCAAACCATAGTAAAAGCTGGAAACATATTCCTTCATTGTTCTTGCAGCCATCTTCTGCAGCTCCAGGAAAGTAAACCCTGACTTAGAGTCTTTACACACAACAATTTAGAAATTTGGAGACACTCATCCTCCATCCACACGCAAGCTGAAGGAAACTGGGACTTGAGAAATGACGGAGTTGGTCAAAAAAGTCAAGTCTGGGGTACCTTGTTGCTGTGCTACATCTACCACATAGCCATCCACCTTGCTCAGGCAGCCATCCTTTTAAACATTTATTGGTGATGTTGTGTTGTGCTCAGTTGTGTCTGACTCTCTGTGATCCCATGGACCAAAGTCAGTCAGGCTCCTCTGTCTATGGGATTTCCCAGGCAAGAATTCTGGAGTAGGTTGCCATTTCCTTCTCCAGGGGATCTTCCTGATCCAGGGATCGAACCTGCGTCTCTTTCATCTCCTGCATTGGGAGCCAGATTCTTTATCAGCTGCACCACCTGGAAAACCCCCACATGCCAATCCAATCATGTTTCTCTCATTTGCTTATCCTGTGTACCGAAGAAAATGCTAGCTGCTAGTATCCTTCCATTTATCCTTTTTCCACTTCTCACTAAAGCAAAGCACCTGCAAAGAAGGAATCAGAACCTTGGGGGGAACATAGCCAGAAGTCTGCCAGTGGGACACACGCGCACACACACAAATGTAAATGCAGTGCATCATAACCGTACTGCTCAAATCTAACCAGATCCTTTGTAATAATGATTCATGGCTATGTAACACTTTTTAAAAGCGCATATAGATATAATTCTGTCTGGTTTTAAGCAACCGCATAAGCAAGTCAGAACCACTATGTTTTCCCTGTTTTAAAGATGGAGAGGAAATGCCAATGCATAATCAAGACAAACTTACCTGTGTATAAATTCATTTCTTTGTGCTGAAACTAGTGCTTTTTTCCTCTAAAGTTTTCTTGAGGTAAAATTGGCACAAAATTAAAACCATATTTATTTAAATAAGACAATTTGATAACTTTTGCCATGTGTATACAAAAAAAAAAAACACAACATAGTGAAAACAAAATAATGGGCTTCTACATGACCCACAAGAGTTTCTTTATACTCCTTGGTAATCCCTTCCTAAATCTCTGTTCTTCTCTTCATATCCAGGCAACAACTGATGAGCTCTCTCTCATCATAGGTTGCTTTTTTTTTCCCTCAGAGTTTTATATACATGGAATCATGTAATATTGATAATAACATTCTCTCATCTGCATTCATTCACTCACTCAAAAAAATATTTTCAGATTCACGTTAGTTTAGTTAGTGAAAATTGCTCAGTCACATCTGACTCTTTGCAAACCCATGGACTGGAACTGGCCAGGCTCCCCATCCATGTAATTCTCCAGGCCAGAATACTGGAGTGAATAGCTGTTCCCTTTTTCAGGGGATCTTCTAAACCCAGGGATCGAACCCAGGTTTCCCACATTACAGGAGGATTCTTTACTATCTGAGCCACCAGTGAAGCCCAGATTCATGCTACTGTCAATTCTCTATTACTTTTAAATGTTGAATGGTATTCCATTGTTTGGGTACTATAAATATACTACAGTTTATTTACCCATTCACCTGATAGACATTTGGATTTTCCCCAACTTATGGGCATTACATTTGTCTTTGTGTATATCTTTGCACATAACATTTTTATCTTGGGTAAATATCTAGGAGTAGAATGTCTGTGTCATACAGTAACTAAATTCTTAACTTTGTAAGAATTGTCAAAATATTTTTCAAGGTGGTTGTACCACTTTTTCACATACCAACCAACAGTACATGAAAGTTTCACTTGCTCCTCATGTTCTCCAGCATTTTGAATGGCCAACCTTTTATCTATACCATTAAGTGTTTAGCAGATTCTTATTGTGGTTTTCATTTGCATTTATCTAATAATTAATGGTGCTGATCCTCTTTTCATGTGCTTATTTGATGTCTATCTATGAGGGCCTGGAGTTTTATTCATGGGATTTTTTTCAGTTAAGAATGGATTTCATTAGTAGATGTATGATTCTTATTGAAATACTCAGGTATTTGTGTATTTCAGTGATTTAATGACCCAAAGTTCTTAAACAAATTAAACCTAAAGTAAGTAGTATGTATACTTAGTCACTCGGTCATATCCAACCCCATGGACTGTATCCCACCAGGCTCCTCAATTTATGGGATTTTCCAGGCAAGAATACTGAAGAGAGTAGCCATTCCCTTCTCCAGGGAATTTTCATTCCAGGCCAATTCTTTACTGTCTAAGCCACCAGGGAAGCCCCAAGCAGTATATAGGAAATAAGAATAAAAGTAGCAGTTAATGAAATGGAAAAGAGTGATAATAGTGATAAATAGTGATAATAAATACAAAAAGCCCAAGCAATCTTGAAAAAGAAAAAAGAGCTGGAGTAAATAGGCTTTCAAACTTCAGACTACACTACAAAGCTATAGTAATCAAGACAGTATGGTACTGGCAGAAAAACAGAAATAAAGATCAGTGGAACAAGCTAGAAAGCTCAGAGATAAACCCACACACCTATGGTCACCTTATCTGAAAGTGACAGTCACTCAGTCATGTCTGACTCTTTGCAACCTCATAAACTATACAGCCCATGGTATTCTCTAGGCCAGAATACCAGAATGGGTAGCCTTTCCCTTTTCCAGGGTATCTTCCCAACCCAGGGATCAGACGCAGGTCTCCCGCATTGCAGACAGATTCTTTACCAGCTGAGCCACAAGGGAAACCCAAGAATACTGGCATGGGTAGCCTATCCCTTCTCTAGCGTATCTTCCCATCCCAGGAATCCAACTAGGGTCTCCTGCATTGCAGGTAGATTCTTTATCAACTAAGCTATCAGGGAAGCCCTGTCTTTGACAAAGGAGGCAAAAATATACAATGGAGAAAATACAGCATTTTCAATAAGCAGTGCTGGGAAAACTGGACAGCTGCATGTTAAAAAATGAAATTAGAATACTTCCTAATACCATATACAATAAACTCAGAATCGATTAAATACCTAAATGTAAGGCCAGACCCTATAAAACTCTTAGAGGAAAACATAGGCAGAACAGTCTGTGACATAAATCACAGCAAGATCCTCTGACCCACTTTCTAAGGTAATGAAAATAGAAAAAATAAAATAAAGAAATGGGAACTAATTAAACATAAAATCCTTTTCACAGCAAAGGAAACTATAAACAAGATGAAAAGACAACCACCAGAATGACAAAAACTAATTGCAAACAAAGCAAGTGACCAAGGATTAATCTTCAAAATATACAAGTGGCTCATGCACTTCAATATCATAAAAACAACCCAATCAAAAAATTGGCTGAAGAACTAAACAGACATTTCCCCAAAGAAGATATACAGATTGCCAACAAACACGTGAAAAGATGTTCAATTTTGCTTATTATTGGAGATATGTAAATCAAAACTACAATGAGGTATCACTTCATACCAATTAGAATGGCCATCATCAAAAAAAGCTAAAAACAAAAATGCTGGAGAGGATGTGTAGCAAAGGGAACTCTCTTACTCTGTTGGGAATGTAAATTGATATAGCCACTATGGAGAATAGTATGGAGATTCCTTAAGAAACTAAAATTAAAACTAACCTATGACCCAGCAGTCCTGCTACTGGGCATACACCCAAAGAAAAACATAATTCAAAAATACACATATTCATTGCAGCAATATTTACAGTAGCCAGTACATGGCAGCAACCTAAATGTCCATCAGCAAATGAATGGATAAAGAAGTGTTGGTACATATATACAATAGAATATTACTCAGCTATAGAAATGAATGAAACTGTGTCATTGTTATGATTTAAATGAACCTAGAGTAGGTCATAAATAGTAAGTCAAAAAGAGAAAAAACAAATATATACTAACACATATATATGGAATCTAGAAAAATGGCACTCATGAATCTATATTTTCAGGGCAGAAATAGAAACACAGATGTAGAGAATGGACTTGTGGACACTGTACGGAAAGGAGAAGGTGGGACAGATTCAGAGAGTAGCACTGACATATACATACTGCCATGTGTAAAATAGACAGCTACTGAAGCTGCTAAACAGCACCACTCAGCCTGGTGCTCTCTGATGATGTCAAGGGGTGGGATGGGAGGGAGGCTTAAGAGAAGGGGATATATGTATACCTCTAGTTGTTTCGTGTTGTTCTACAGCAGAAACTAAAACAAGGAAAACAATATACTTCTATTAAAATAGATAAATATTTTAAAGATACAATAAGTAAGTAAGAGCTAATTTTTTTTAAGAGATCTCTACTTTTGACATTTCAAAGTACTTTACTGAAATGATGAGAAAAACAGAAAAGAGGCTCAAGGTACAGGAAAAATATCACTAATGAAACAGAATATTAAAGAAATATTATAGCAATTGTTTTTACAAGTTAAATGATGTTCTTTTAACACATGATATACTAAATCTTAATCATGAAGAACTTCATAATATTTATAACATCATAGGTATCTAAAAAATTATTTTCATAGTTAAATATCTTCCCATGAAGCAAACTCCAAACTGACCAAGAGGATAAAGAAAACATAATGTCAGTTCTGCATAAGCCCTTCCAGAGAATAGGAGGGAAGAAAAAACTTCACAACTCATTTTATGATGCCGCTATTACACTAATACCAAAACCAGAAAATTATTACAATTAAAAAAACAAAAATCCCACAGACCACAATGTCCCACAAAAAAAGACACAAAACTCTTAAATAAATACTATCAAATTAGATTTAAAATATGTTAAAAGAATACTGCATCATACCAAATTAGGGAAGTTTTACCACAGTTCAGTTCAGTTGCTCAGTCGTGTCCGACTCTTCGCAACCCCATGAATCACAGCACGCCAGGCCTCCCTGTCCATCACCAACTCCCAAAGTTTACCCAAACTCATGTCCATCAAGTCAGTGATGCCATCCAGCCATCTCATCCTCTGTCGTCCCCTTCTCCTCCTGCCCCCAATCCCTCCCAGCAGCAGTCTTTTCCAATGAGTCAACTCTTTGCATGAGTTTTACCACAAAGCATGGCTTAACATTTGAAAATTAAGCTAAATAATTTATCACATTAAGAAACTAGAAAAGAAAATCCATGCTAATATCAAGAGACATCAAAAAGTTTTTTTGCAATGGTTAAGCTAATATTTGCCATGATTAGAGAGAAAAAATTAAAATATACAGTAAAGGAAGACTGCTTTATAAGATATAATAAATTTCTAAAATTAAACAACACAATGAGGATCTTAAACCACAGACTGTCTTGCTGGAGACATAATTATTGAACTAAAATGTTGATCTAGAGAAATAATCTTCATTTTAGAGCTAGAAAGATAATAATTTTTTAAAATAGAGAAAAGGCATAATATAGAAATTTAACGTAACTATGAAGAGCTACAAAAGGAGAGCATAAAGAAAATGAGTTTAAAGGAAATTCTCAAAGAGCAATGACTATAATTTCTTATAGAATTCAGGAAAAACACACACACAAAACATGATTATCACACCAAAATGTCAGATTGATTCCCAAGCAGTATAGCTAATAAGGAATTCGCACCTATACATATTATAGACAAAATGAAGAATACCAAATACAAAGAGAAATAAAAAATAAGATGATAACAGACATATTTTATACAAAAGAATTATCATCAATTAAAATCAAGTGAAAAGGTGATTTTAAACTGGGAAAGCAATGTAACTTCTGATTTAATTTAAAGCCAACAGTAAATCATTCTAAAGTTTATGTGTCAAATCATTCTAATGTCTGTCATGTCAAGTCCATGAGATAATAAGGTATAGGTATTTCAATTAAATTATACATCATATAATATGATCCTACCTATTAAAACAATAAAATGGAATTACAACCAAGCTAATAGAAAACCTTGATCAATTCAGAAAAATGAAGATGGTAAATAGTGGATCTAAGAAAAAATTGTTGAGTGGAAACCACTAATATATTAGGAAAAGCTCAAGCTATCAATACTTACAATAAATATAACAGAATATGTAAATACAAAAGAGTCTCAGATTGAATAATAACACAAGAATTCATATTTAAAAGATGTTTCTAAAAAATAAAGAAAGCTCGCATTTGGAATTGTGGAGGACCCTTGGTCCCAAGGAAGCTAGAACTGGGCTTCATCCTTTTCCATTTACATATTAGGCAACTTGAGTCTCTGGGGCCATGAGTCTTTTCAATTCACATATGGAAACATATAATAAACTATAATATATTTATTTAACATCAGATCAGATCAGTCGCTCAGTTGTGTCTGACTCTTTGCGACCCCATGAATCACAGCACGCCAGGCCTCCCTGTCCATCATCAACTCCCGGAGTTCACTGAGACTCACGTCCATCCAGTCAGTGATGCCATTCAGCCATCTCATCCTCTGTCGTCCCCTTCTCCTCCTGCCCCCAGTCCCTCCCGGCATCAGACTCTTTTCCAATGAATCAACTATTCGCATGAGGTGGCCAAAGTACTGCAGTTTCAGCCTTAGCATCATTCCTTCCAAAGAAATCCCAGGGCTGATCTTCTTCAGAATGGACTGGTTGGATCTCCTTGCAGTCCAAGGGACTCCCAAGAGTCTTCTCCAACACCACAGTTCAAAAGCATCAATCCTTCGGTGCTCAGGACTCTTTACAATCCAACTCTCATATCCATACATGACCACAAGAAAAACCATAGCCTTGACTAGACGAACCTTTGTTGGCAAAGTAATGTCTCTGCTCTTGAATATGCTATCTAGGTTGGTCATAACTTTCCTTCCAAGGAGCAAGCGTCTTTTAATTTCATGGCTGCAGTCACCATCTGTAGTGATTTTGGAGCCCAGAAAAAGAAAGTCTGACACTGTTTCCACTGTTTCCCCATCTATTTCCCATGAAATGGTGGGACCGGATGCCATGATCTTCATTTTCTGAATGTTTGCTTTAAGCCAACTTTTTCACTCTCCTCTTTCACTTTCATCAAGAGGCTTTTTAGTTCCTCTTCACTTTCTGCCATAAGGGTGGTGTCATCTGCATATCTGAGGTTATTGATATTTCTCCTGGCAATCTTGATTCCAGCTTGTGTTTCTTCCAGTCCAGCGTTTCTCATAAAGTACTCTGCATATAAGTTAAATAAACAAGGTGACAATATACGGCCTTTTTTAAGGCTCCTTTTCCTATTTGGAACCAGTCTGTTGGTCCATGTCCAGTTCTAACTGTTGCTTCCTGACCTGCATACAAATTTCTCAAGAGGCAGATCAGGTAGTCTGGTATTCCCATCTCTTTCAGAATTTTCCACAGTTTGTTGTGATCCACACAGTCAAAGGCTTTGGCATAGTGTCAATAAAGCAGAAATAGATGTTTTTCTGGAACTCTCTTGCTTTTTCTATGATCCAGCAGATGTTGGCAATTTGATCTCTGGTTCCTCTGCCTTTTCTAAAACCAGCTTGAACATCAGGAAGTTCACGGTTCACATATTGCTGAAGCCTGGTTTGGAGAGTTTTGAGCATTACTTTACTAGTGTGTGAGATGAGTGCAATTGTGCGGTAGTTTGAGCATTCTTTGGCATTGCCTTTCTTTGGGACTGGAATGAAAACTGACCTTTTCCAGTCCTGTGGCCACCGCCGAGTTTTCCGAATTTGCTGGCATATTGAGTGCAGCACTTTCATAGCATCATCTTTCAGGATTTGGAAGAGCTCAACTGGAATTCCATCACCTCTACTAGCTTTGTTAGTATTGATGCTTTCTAAGGTCCACTTGACTTCACATTCCAGGATGTCTGGCTGTAGGTCAGTGATCACACCATCGTGATTATCTGGGTCGTGAAGATCTTTTTTGTATAGTTCTTCTGTGTATTCTTGCCATCTCTTCTTAATATCGTCTGCTTCTGTTAGGTCCATACCATTTCTGTCCTTTATCGAGCTTATCTTTGCATGAAATGTTCCTTTGGTATCTCTGATTTTCTTGAAGAGATCCCTAGTCTTTCCCATTCTGTTGTTTTCCTCTATTTCTTTGCATTGATCGCTGAAGAAGGCTTACTTATCTCTTCTTGCTATTCTTTGGAACTCTGCATTCAGATGTTTATATCTTTCCTTTTCTCCTTTGCTTTTCACTTCTCTTCTTTTCACAGCTATTTGTAAGACCTCCCCAGACAGCCATTTTGCTTTTTTGCATTTCTTTTCCATGGGAATGGTCTTGATCCCTGTCTCCTGTACAATTCACGAACCTCATTCCATAGTTCCTCAGGCACTCTATCTATCAGATCTAGGCCCTTAAATCTATTTCTCACTTCCACTGTATGTTGTGTTATTTAACATAAATATATATAAATGTATATTTTATAGCATAAATATATTTAACATAAATATATAAACATATTTCTAAATGAATGAGATCATATAAATAATAGAATTAAATTATTAAGCAAACAAAGCAAGAGGCAATATGATACAAACAGTATGGTGTGTGTGTGCACATGCGCATGTTGCATGTATCTCTTTATATAATAGTTGCCTCTGATAAAAGTAAGGAACTGAATATGAGGAGTAGATATATACTTTAATTCTTTATATATATGGCATAAATACTATGAAATATTACAATTAATAAATTCTGCTTATGTAAATTGGTATACAGCTTGTTATCTGTAAATTCGTCTATGTTTATATAAAATTAACAGTTTCAAGTAAGGAAAAAAGAACACAACAAAGATGAAGATAATATATATATCCATTTGCTAAAATTCAAACTATCTTATTTAACCTTGTTTTAATAAAAAACAACAAGAAAGAACTTAGAAGTTTGAAGTTTTCAATCATCATGTTGTTACTCCTGAAATGGGTTTGCAAATGGAAATAAACTGTTTAAATTCAAAGATAAAAATTATGAGAAGATAAAAAATAGCTTTGTACATAATCTAAAAGGTCATCAGAAAATCTACTCAAAATTTATCAGTATATATTGCCTTTTCTCCACACCCTCTCTAGCATTTATTACTTGTAGACTTTTGCATCGCAGCCATTCTGACTGGTGTGAAATGCCAAATGCTCAGAAACTGTTATGTTTATTCTTTTATTTATTTGGAACAGTTTTTACTATTTCATTTGTGTATTTATTTAATACTATACAAACTTTAACTAAATACCTCAGTTTATATCAGCAAAAGATGAGAAGTCATGAAAGGGATTTAATCAAATTACAATTAAAAGACACTTGCTCCTTGGAAGAAAAGCTATGACCAACCTAGACAGAATATTAAAAAGCAGAGACATCACTTTGTCAACAAAGGTACATCTAGTCAAAGCTATGGTTTTTCCAATAGTCATGTATGGATGTGAGAGTTGGACTATAAACAAAGCTGAGCACTGAAGAATTGATGCTTTTGAACTGTGGTGTTTGAGAAGACTCTCGAGGGTCTCTTGGACTGCAAGGAGATCCAACCTGCCAATCCTAAAGGAAATCAGTCCTGAATATTCATTGGAAGGACTGATGCTGAAGGTGAAACACCAATACTTTGGCCACCTGATGTGAAGAACTGATTCATTGGAAAGGACACTGATGTTGCAAAAGATTGAAGGTGGGAGAAGGGGATGACAGGGGATGAGATGGTTGGATGGCATCACCAAAGCGATGGATGTGAATTTGAGTAGGCTCTGGGAATTGGTGATGGACAGGGAAGCCTGGCATGCTGCAGTCCATGGGGTCGCAAAGAGTCAGACACAACTGAGGGACTGAATTGAACTGAACAATCTCTCTGAGATCCCGAGAACTATTACCATTGAGAGTGGGTTTTGTTAATGTGGTTACTGAAATAAAATTGTCAAAATGCTGCTCAAAAACCTATTTTTTAAAGGATAAAGTTAAAGCTTTGTTGAAACACTGGAGAAAATTCTTCTTAGGAACTGACATTATTGTGGGTGTTAAAAAAATAATAGCTTTTGAAGGTGTGCTTAAGAAGGTAACCCAGCAATAAGAAGGTAACCCAGCAATAAGAAACAGCAATCTCAGTCTCCATGGATGAAGGCTGATCTTGCTTTGAAAGTCCTGTCTTCATCCCACTCCATAAACAGAGGTCTGTCTTCTCTTAGAATCTGCGGGTCAGGGTCCAGACAGCCACTGGCACTCGTCTTCTTAAAGCCTGACCAGATATTTGACCTCAGAGTACAGGCAGAGAATGAAATACTTAGAGCCAAACTTCTTCCTATGGAAATAGCACAGATGTTATCCCACAGTGACTAGATATTTAAAATGAAAAGATCTGAAGACATTTTATATGGTGATGGAGGTGAACCTCTGAGGTAGTTCACCATTATTGGGAAACATGCAAGGGAGAGACATGCAGAGTCTGCCAAAACTGTGGTAGATGAAAAAAAAAAATGTTTTTTTTTTTTTTTGAAGTATGCTTCCTTATCCAGCCCACAGTCATTCTAACTGAACTGGAATTAAAACTATAGCTACAAATGGTTATTTGATGGGATAATGTAGTCTCAAGTGAAAAGGGAAGGATCATTAGCTTTTGGGATGGGTTGTAATGCAGAGCTCCTGATTTATTACATTTTAGAAAGAATCAGGCATGAAAGACATTGAGAAAAAAATAGCTGATTTGCTTCAGTGGCTATAAAAGATACTCACTGAGGAGTGCAATGTGATGGGCCTACCAATATCAGGGCTGGCTTATGTTCATACACACATTGTATGTATATATAATGCACACATGTTCAGTCACTCAGTCATGTCTGACTCTTCACAGCCCCATGGACTGCAGCCCACCAGGCTCCTCTGTCCATGGAAATTTCCTGGCAAGCACACTGGAGTGGGTTGCCATTTCCTCTTCCAGGGGATCTTCCTGACCCAGGGATTGAACCTGTGTATCCTGTATCTCCTGCATTGCAGGTGAATTCTTTATTGCTGAGTCATCTGGGAAGCCCATGCACGTATAGTACTATTTCAAAAATTGTTATTAACTAAACATATGCAAATTACATCAGTTTGCTAGAAGCTCAGATAAGATTATTTTTACAATGTTTATAAGTTTACTCACAAACAAAGTTTATAAGTTTACTTATAAACTTATTTATAAGTTTAAAATACACTGAAGTTCTCCAACTCCCATTTTCAGGTAGATTTTAATATTTATTTTTATATGTTGACATTAAATGCACAGAATTTCATGCTAAACTCTTATCATTTGTCCCCATTCTCCTCAAATACTTTGAAAGAAATTTTGACTATTTTCATATCTCCCTAGGTAGGGGGAAATAAAAGCATGGGGGTGGAGCAACAGTTAGGATTAATGTCATTTATCTGAAGAAAAAATAAAAAACTCATTTGTCTGTAGACATATAGAGCAAAATTACTCTGCAGCATAACTGGTCCAACAACCAGCCCAGCCCATTCCCTGAAAGGCAGGGGTTAAATACAGACATCACTTCAAGATTTGGGATTCTAAATAACCAAGCACATGACAAGATAAATCCTTCTGCATATATCTTGAGACTGCCATTAATAGTCCAAATATGGGCAGATCTCTGACACAGGCATTTTTCTAAATCTCTAGGGTGATATCCCAGGAAATAGCCATCTTCTGGAAAGTGCTATGTCAGTTCAAGGTACATCACAAAAAACCTGCATTGTACGAGAGTGAACATATTCTTAAAAAACAAACAAAAAACCCCAGCAAATGTATTTTTTCTGGGAAAAATCAGCACAAGTGTTTTACTTTTGAGTGGAATTTTCTAGTGAGAAGTGGAGGAAAACTCAAAATAAAGATGCCTATATCAGCAGTTTCTAGAGAAAGCAAGAAATCTCACACGTGATTTTTTTATAATGCATCTTGAATTAATTTGACATTAATTATTCACTTGATAGTCCAAATTATACATTTTCTTTGCATAAAAACCAGGTGTGCTCCAAAAACCCAAAGCATCTGTTACCTTTTGCACACAAGTCAAGGGGGGATAGCATTATAAAATAAAAGCATAGCACAAGGATGGTTCTAGTCTTACTTTCAGTGGTATAAAAAAAGGCACTGAATTAAAAATCCATTTTCTTTTGTTCTTTGAAATAGAATGCGTATTTTGGTGCTGAAGCAAATCATACAAAATTTAATGAGGATACATACATTAACCTCAAACCGCAAGAATATTTTGCTTTCATTTAGACACAGACAAATCCAAACAATGTCAGACTTAACATCCTATTAACAGCCTATTTTTTACCATGGGCTATTAAAAGTGGCATGTTCATAATCATGCTATCCTAAGGAGGATTACTGTCCTCTTGGAAAGAATTACACATTTATAATTGTTTTGAGACATGAGCCCTTGAGATGAGCTAAACTTGAATGATTAATCCGTGAAGTTACTCAAAATGTCAGTTTTGCAGTAGAAAGCTTTATGTTTTCAAAGCCCAAAGTCTAGGAAAACGCTTAGATGAGAGGAACCTTCATAAAAAGCATGGAGGAAGCAATAGAAAGCTGGCCTGTGCCTGTGTTTGCAACAAAGACTGTTGAATCTGTTCATGTAAGCAAACGGCGACACAGTATTTGGTAAGGTATGACTGGTGAGGTAATTCCACAGAATAAAGTATGTTGAAGAGTACCCAGAGCAGGCTTTTCCTCAGTACTGTAATTAGGCTCTTTTACACTTTCTGTTAAGATCTACGTTTAATAAAAGAAAATAATATATTCATTCATCAATAAATCATATGATTTTAATTCAGGTAAGAAATAAGCAAAACCATTGCTTTCTCTTTCTAAAATGAGAAGGGGCATATCTTCCTGACCCCCTTTCCCCCAAAATTCAAGCAACTTATATATCTGCCTGATCAAGGAACTGCTTAAAATAACTGGTACATAAACCATTTCTTTAGAATTCTATGGTGGATTAGGTTTCAACACAGGTATCTTTTTACAATCATGATACTATCCTATATATATTTTTCCCTCTCTTATTTGCCAGCTTTCAGCCCAAAGGAAGAGTTGATAAAGACTATCTCTAAACAAATTTTGGGGGGACAAAAAAACTTAGAATTCACAATGCTTTGTTATTTAAAATTTATCACAAAATTAGTCACTGTAAGCAAAAAGTATAGACATCAAATATGGGGAGCAGTCATTTTTATGTGGGATTTACAGAAAACAATAAGAATCCCTAGTGCTCTCAATATCCTGGTCTCAACCAAGTCTAAAGATAATTCTGTTTAAGGAATATGTTTTTCTTTTAAAAGTTCACCTTTGTCCGAGTTTGACAGTGATGGGAAAAGTAAAATCATTATCAACATCTTAGTGAAGTGATTTACTAAGAAACAGTTCACATCTCGTTTCTAATTTACTTCACTCACTGTCAAACTTTGAAAAAAAAACTCAGCCTATTTGTTAACAAAGATTATATTTCTCTATTACCAATGCAACCAATGGTGAACTAAGGAATTTAGCAAAATAATATTTCAGGTTTTCACATATATACAAATAAGAGGATATAATTATTTTTATA
This sequence comes from Bubalus kerabau, assembly GCF_029407905.1. Classification (NCBI taxonomy): domain Eukaryota; kingdom Metazoa; phylum Chordata; class Mammalia; order Artiodactyla; family Bovidae; genus Bubalus; species Bubalus kerabau. Next base: position 97,354,538 of record NC_073627.1, on the reverse strand, counting down.
CTCAACAAAATCTCATTTAACTGACAAAGCTACTTATACTTGATTTTACATAATTTTGACATAATTCCTCAAATTACACAGTAATACAATATGCCAGGCATTGCTATAGTCATTAAACATAATGGTGAGGTGAACACTGCCCAGACATATAAGCATTTTAATACAACATTAATCATGACAATAAATAGCTAATCATGACAATAAATACATAATTGATAAAGTCTATTATAAGTGAAGGCAAATATCGACCATTTGAGTAGTGTTCTTGAAGAAGAACATATTCTGTTACAATAGTCCACCATATTTTGGTATAACTTCTTATTTTCAAGTATTCAGCTCTTGAATTCAGAATTTTTATATAAAGTTTTACTGCATCAGCTTACACTTAATAAGGTATATTCAAAAGCAAAATTCAAATTGGAGAATAATTATATCATGGATGTGTCACCTGACTATTTTGTATATACAAAAACATGAAAACTTCATAGGTATTTATAGAAAGCAATTTGATATATCAGAACTAATGCATAATCAAAAGACTATATTAATTTCTGTAGAACAAGGAGACAAGTAGGTCAAATTGCCAACATTTGTTGCATCATTGAAAAAGCAAGAGAATTTCAGAAAAACATCTACTTCTGCTTCATTGACTACAACAAAGCCTTTGACTGTGTGAATCAAAACAAACTGTGGAAAATTCTCAAAGAGATGGGGATACCAGACCACCTTACCTGCCTCCTGAGAAACCTGTATGCAGCTTAAGAGACAAGAGTTAGAACAGGACATGGAACATTGAAAACTGGTTCAATATTGGGAAAGGAGTATGTCAAAGCTGTATATGGTCACTTTGCTTATTTAACGTATATACACAGTACATCATGTGAAATGCCAGGCTGGATGATGCACAAGCTGGAATCAAGATTGCTGGAATAAAGATCGATACCCTCAGATATGCAGATGACACCACCCTTATGGCAGAAAGTGAAAAGGAACTAAAAAGCCTCTTGATGAAGGTGAATGAGGAGAGTGAAAAAGCTGGCTTAAAACTCAATATTCAAAAATGAAGATCTTGGTATCTGGCCCCATCACGTCATGGCAAATAGATGGGGAAACAAAGGAAACGGGGACAGATTTTACTTTCTTGGGCTCCAAAATCACCGTGGATGGTGACTGCAGCCATGAAATTAAAAGATGCTTCCTCCTTCGAAGAAAAGCTATGACCAACCTAGACAGCATGTTAAAAAGTAGAGACATCAATTTGCCAACAACGGTCTGTATAGTCAAAGCTATGGTTTTTCCAGTAGTCAGGTACAGCTGTGAGAGTTGGACCATAAAAAAGCCTGAGAGCCGAAGAATTGATGCCTTCAAACTATGGTACTGAAAAAGAATCTTGAAAGTCCCTTGGACAAGATCAAATCAGTCAATCCTAAAGGAAATCAACTCTGAATATTCATTGGTAGGACTGATCCTGAAGCTGAGGCTCCAATACTTTGACCACCTAATGTGAAGAACTGACTCATTGGAAAAGACCCTGATGCCAGGAAAGATTGAAGGCAGGAGGAGAAGGGGGCAACAGAGGATGAGATGGTTGGATGGCATCATCCACTCAATGAACAGGACTTTTAGCAAACTCCAGTAAATAGTGAAGGACAGGGAACCCTGATGTGCTGCAGTCCATGGGGGTCACAAAGAGTCGGACACAACTTGAAATGGAACAAAAACAAATGTGAATCTTAAGGAATGGATCAAATAGAGTAGGTAAAATGGTTAAATTTATAAAGCATTTTACACTGCCCACTGTATTCTACTATTATGTCTTTAGTTCACTGAGGGTAATTGTGTTCCTTTGCCAATTTAAATCTAGAGCTAAAAGAGAACATGCTGCTGCTAAGTCGCTTCAGTTGTGTCCGACTCTGTGCGACCCCATAGACAGCAGCCCACCAGGCTCCCCCGTCCCTGGGATTCTCCAGGCAAGAACACTGGAGTGGGTTGCCATTTCCTTCTCCAATGCATGAAAGTGAAGAGTGAAAGTGAAGTCGCTCAGTCGCTCGTGTCCGACTCTAGGGACCCCATGGACTGCAGCTTACCAGGCTCCTCCATCCGTGGGATTTTCCAGGCAAAAGTACTGGAGTGGGGTGCCATTGCCTTCTCCAAAAGAGAACGTACAAGATACTTAAAAGGAATAATGCAGGGACTTTTCTGGCAGTCCAGTCTCTAAGACACCAAGTTCCCAGTGCAGGGGATCCAGATTCAACCAATGCCAGGGTATTAGATCCCACATGCCGCAACTAAGACCAGGAGCAGGCAAATAAATTAGCAAATTTTAAAAAATATTTAATTAAAAACAAAAGGAATAACTGCAGAAAAGTATTTTTATATCATGTAAATATGACTATAACACATGACTACTTTTTATCTACTAGAAACATATTGAAATTGTGTCTTTATAGTTTTCCAAGACATAAAATACCATTAATTTAATATTTATGTTTTTGGGTTTTTTCCTCCCACACAAAATTCTATTTCCAACTTTTTAAACTTTAAGTTAGGAACTCATCGTAAAATAGAAGGGAATTATCAATTTGTTTTTAAGTGAAAAATCAAGGTACAGAGCATCAAAAAGCTTGAGGAAGAACACATAACTGTACTCCCATTCCGATCTTCTTCCCACTTAGATACCTAATATTTCCCCCTCTGTTGGTAGACCCTCTGTGACGGCGTTTACTCCACTGTAGCATATCATTCAGCCTGGTGTGCTGCAGTCCACGGGGTCACAAAGACTTGGAGACGACTTGGCAACTGAGCAACCACCGTAACATACCCAGAAGGGTAATATAGGATCTACCTGAGAGGAGGGAGTCATGTCTTATATAAAATAAGACTGCTTAGCAGCCTTGAGTTTATAATGCTTAGAGAGTCACTCAACAAATATTAAAGCAATTAAATTGGCAGCACTTGAATTTTTTAATAGCTTAGTAGTTAACCTTAGTATAAAGAGGGATGAGTGCACAGCCTGCACACTTCTCATGTGTAAAATAAGGAAATTGTTGATCATCAGCACTCCTTAAATCTTGCCTATGAAGGGAAACAATGCCAGGAATTGCTTCCTTGGAACCATGGTATGCCCAACAATGATGTCTCAGTGCCAGAAATGCTAATTTACCAGGGCTCAATCATCAATTGTTGAAGCACTTCTCTTAGGAGTAATGTCACTGCATGGCAAGTTGGCAATTATTTGAGGAGTTATTTCAATAACTGCACAGCTCTTTGTCTGATTAATGAAACTGCCAATGGATTTACAACTCCTGTTATGGAAATGTATCACTGGAGATTTGCTGAATGTTGTGCCATAAATTCCAGACACCTGAGAAATTACGACAGAATTTGATTAGAATGGCTACTTTCATCTTCCTTTTTTCACTAAATTCACTTCTCATTAACTACTGCTACCATTGTCTGGACTAAGAGAGGTCTATTTATGACAAAATATTCTGTTTGCTAAAGCCATTATTTCTTTCCCTGTCCACGCTATCTAAATTTCCTTGTGGATCATATTTAAACATGCCAATGCAGATTCAGTGCATTGAATAGGGATAATGTCAAGTAGGGATAATGTCAAAGAAGAAAGTTTCCTTGGAGTCTCTAATATTTCTGGTGATTGGAGGTGGATAGTAAAAATACGCAGAAACAAAGCAGTAACACTTAGCAGAACATAAGTTATGGCCAAATACTTTACGCATTTTTTAGGAGGGAGGCCTCAGGCTGAATGTCATTAGATGCACAGGGCATGAATTACTATTCTATAACTCAAACCTCAAGATATCCAGATGAACTTAAAAGTAAAAATATTTTTTTAATTTTATTTTATTTTTAAACTTTACATAACTGTATTAGTTTTGCCAAATATCAAAATGAATCCGCATGTTTCTTTTAAAGTATTATATTTTAAAGGTAAGTTTGAAAAGCACTACTTTAATACAAACTAATTTCAAACTTTTATTTCCATTAATATGATGAAATAAACTATATCAAAACACCCATAAATTAGCAAAAGTTGTCATCAATTCTACATAATCTGTAAAAATGTATATTATCACAAGTTAATAAAAAGAAGTTAAGATATGTCTCTGGAGAAGGCAATGGCACCCCACTCCAGTACTCTTGCCTGGAAAATCCCATGGATGGAGGAGCCTGGTAGGCTGCAGTCCATGGGGTCGCTAAGAGTCGGACACCACTGAATGACTTCACTTTCACTCTTCACTTTTATACATTGGAGAAGGAAATGGCAACCCACTCCAGTGTTTTTGCCTTGAGAATCCCAGGGATGGGGGAGCCTAGTGGGCTGCTGTCTATGGGGTCGCACAGAGTCGGACACGACTGAAGCAACTTAGCAGCAGCAGCAACACAGGTCTCAAAGGTTATCAATTTGAAATAATCTTTTTCCACGAACATAAAAATGTATTTTGGACTAATTAGGGAGTTAAGATTATTAATCACCAATGAATGGTTTGTACAAACAAAATAAAACAATATTAAGAATGCAATGATGATCAGCCTTTACAATGTGGTCTCTTTGGTACAAACCAAATAAAACGAAACCTATCTTAAAAGCTGAACAAGTATAAAGAAAACAAACATAGAATAAACCCCAGTACAAAGCAATGAAAGCAGCAATAAAATTATATAAGGACTGTAATCTGCTTTATCATATTTAGAAATAGTCAAGAAGTATATTGCAGAGATGAACTGATTTCCCTTGTTTCAACTGAAACCATGTAATATGCCTCCAAGCATTATAATGCACACTAGAATGTACATTTTAGTGAGCATCAGATATTTTCCTAAAGTAAACAGGAGAGAAATATAGCCAGGGAGTAATGACTCATTTGCAATAGAGGATACCTGCCTAAGACTTCCCAACTCCTGCATTAGTAGCCACATTCTAGGTACTTGTCAATCCACTTTACATATATCAGTTTGTCTCTTGTCCATAAAGATTCTATGAGTCAAGTGCCAACAGTATCCTTGTGTTGTAATTGAGTAAACAGACACAAAGATTACAGAACTGACACTTCTTGGAGCAGCAACTTAGTCTGTCATCCTAGTTGGAGAGCCCATGCTCGTTTCCACTCTGCTACACAGACTTTAACAACACCATTCTCCAGAGGAGCCTGTACAAAAACCAGTCAATAACACGTTCTTAGTTAAATTTCCTCCAGTATGCATTTCATTCATCACAGTGATAGGAACTGACATCTCCTTGTTGTTGTAGATCATTTTTCTCTAATTTCCATTTCTCCACCGCCTATTCTTTTCCTTTCTCCACATTCTCATACTCAGTTTTTCAAAATGTTGCTTTTTTAACTTGCAAGAATAAAGCCCTGATAATTTCAGAAGTATTTCAAGTAAAAAGAAATTACTCATCGTTGGTACTTATGTGGTTTAGCTGGGACAAATGGAACCATATTCTTTAGCTGGAATAGGCAATAGTTACTTAGGAAATCAGCTATTTATCTTTCATTTTAATATGCTGTGAACTAGAAAAGGAATACTTTGAATTCAAAAAAGTGTTGGTGATTTTTATGGCATTACACAATCACCACTAAACATACACTGAAAATTCAAGGCAGCAACACATGAAATTTATCTTTCTCTTTCTATGAACAAATCTTCTGAGCACTGTATGGAGAAATCACCACCAGTCAAAATGGGGAAATCCCATCAGCAAAACAAATTTGCTATTAATTTTTTAATAAAAATATAATTAATAGTCCCTTTATGCTCAGTCACTCAGTCATGTTCAATTCTTTGCAGTCCTATGGCATGTAACCCACTGGGCTTCTCTGTCCATGAGATTTCCCAGACAAGAATACAGGAGTGGGTTGCCATTTCCTATTCCAGGAAAATAGTCCCTTTATAGGACTTAAAAAAAAAATAGTCCCTTTATAGGGCTAATAAAGCAAGCAATATAGTCATATTATAAAATCTGAGAGAACTTCCAGCTAAAAAAAAAATTGAAATTCTAGTTCAAAGAACAGATTTCTCTTCCTCAATTTCTGAAGCCTAAAGAGAAAGTTTAAAAAGCAGGGGAGAAATGATATATGTTTTTGTGTTGTAAGTGTGATGGATCCTCTATAATGAGACACTTGGTGTAAACAGAACACCCTGAACTCCTTTATTCAGAAGTGGGATTAGAGAAAACACAAAGATCCTCCAGAAAGCCTCAAAACTCTCAGAAACAAAACTCATGGCATTTCTAAACTTCATGAGCATGGAATTATTCTCAGCAGGGACACCGGTTCAGAATTAGAGAATGGAAATAAAGCAACTAAAAGAAAAATAAAGCAAACCAGGCAAATTTACCCAATAGACCTCAGCAGTCATTGAATAAAATGAAGGCTTTTTAGAAACGCCAAACAAGGGTACTAAAATTCCCCATATAAATTTCACTGGAGCCCCACTACCTTGTAAGCAAAAGAGCTCATTTTCATAGTTCTTAACACACAAAGTAAAAAAAAAAAAAAAGTATACACGCATTTCACTGGGCTCAGAGCTTCCATGAAGGGTACCATGTTAAATAAAGTTTTACTCACCCCTGCTGGGATGGTCAAGAAAATGCACCTTTCACCGGTACTGTGAGAAACAAATTTGTTCTGGGAGCCCCAATGTCCCTGAAGAGCCCCAAGATTCTCTCTACAGCCCAAATCTTACTTGGGAAACTTAAATACAAGGGGAGTAATTAGATCCCGGTGTAGAAGGGGCCAGGTGCAGGCACTCTACTGCCAAAGGCAGTGTACCTGATTACCTTAATGAGCAGAGTTAAAGCAGCAATCAGTATTATCTGACTCAGGCAGGCCTGCAGTATTGACTAGTTGCTCATGGTGTTGCTAGAAGTAACATACAGTTCAGTTCAGTTCAGTCGTTCAGTCGTGTCCAACTCTTTGCGACCCCATGAATTGCAGCAGGCCAGGCCTCCCTGTCCATCACCAACTTCAGGAGTTCACGCAAACTCATGTCCATCGAGTCGGTGATGCCATCCAGCCATCTCATCCTCTGTCATCCCCTTCTCCTCCTGCCCCCAATCCCTCCCAGCATCAGAGTCTTTTCCAATGAGTCAACTTCGCATGAGGTGTCCAAAGTACTGGAGTTTCAGCTTTAGCATCATTCCTTCCAAAGAACACCCAGGACTGATCTCCTTTAGAATGGACTGGTTGGATCTCCTTGCAGTCCAAGGGACTCTCAAGAATCTTCTCCAACACCACAGTTCAAAAGCATCAGGAGGCCTACTAAATTCTTCCTTGATCTCCATGAGCAAAAAAATTCATGGTTGAATGAATAAAAGTCTAACTTGAATCATAAAATTAGAGCCTCACAGTATGTTATTCAATTCCCAGAACTTAGTGCTTAATAGACCCAGAACCGCTTCCATGAGGAGGAGGCTGGGTCTCTTTAAAGAAAGATCCTGAGGTACCACCAAAAATTTACTCTGTTAAACTTTCACCCAACCTTTTGGAAAGCACCAAAAGCCTCTGCTAGGTAAACTGTGTACTGGGAAAAAAAGAAATAATCAGGTCTTCCAAGGACTAGGGGAAACTGCCCCTGAACTGACAATGATTCCAAGAGCCCCCCAAACATCACTGTGCCCCATCAATCACATTAGGGGCTTATGGGGTTCAGATTGAGGGAGTTAAAGCTTGTGGCCCTATAAGGAGGAGGTGAACATTCTCACTCATACTTTCCCTAGGCCTTGTGCAACAGTGTATTTCACCCGAGCACTGGCCTTTCTTTAGGTTGGGAACTAAGGATCACACAGCACAATGTCTTATGGAAATACTTTTCTTAGGGTCTATGTTAGTGATTATTATTGTAACAAATCTTCACCAGGAACCTGTTTCTCAAGACTTATACCCCTGATTACATAGCCACAGTGTATCTTGCCCAGAGATATCACCCAGAACCAATTCTCCCTGGCTAATCTGAGATAATACATATATCTCAGGATATATGCCTTGGGAAGGGGTATTGTGGAACTCTTAGAACCTTGAGGTATTATTTTTATCTATTCTCAGCAGCCTTTTGAGAAGCACGTAAGGCCCTGCTTAAACTAGTGAGGCAGGTACTCTCTACCACCTTCTGATGTCTACATCAGAAGCTTTATCTGTCACTTTCACTTTAAATAAAAATTTACACAAAACTGAGTGATTGAAACTGTCTTTGGTCCCAGAGTTAAATCTTCTCCTTCGGAGACCACGAATCCGCGGCACTATTCACCGTTCACTGCTAAGGTATCAAGGTCATCAACCGTTTTACCGCAGGTCCATCTGCACAGTGATTCAGTGGGTCTTTGAACCCATCCTATTTCTCAACTTCTTGGATGAATAATTGGAATAGATACAATCAGCAGCTGTCAAAATCCCCACATTAGTTACCCGATCTGTGGAGTGAGGGTTACCAGGGTGAGAACGACCAAATGGAGGCCACTATAACTGCCTCTACATAGCAAACTAGTAAACCTAAAGCAATACCACATATCTGAAGGAACTGCAGAGATTAGTGCTATCATCAAAGACTCAAAGGATGCAGGAGTGTTGGCTCCCACAATATCACCACTCAACTCACCTATTTGGTCTGCGTAAAAGATGGATGGACACAAAAGAACTGACAATGGATAACCGTCAACTTAATCAGGCAGTGACTCCAACTCTAGTGGCTGTATCAGCTGTGGTTTCATTGTTTGAGCAGGTTTTGCTGTTGTTGTTCCATTGTAAAGTTGTGTACCATTCTTTTGTGACCCCATGGACTGTAGCCCACCAGGCTCCTCTGTCCAAGAGATTTCCCAGGCAAGAATACTGAAGTGGGTTGCCATTTCCACCTCCCGGGCATCTTCCTGACCCAGGAATCGAACTCAGGTCTCCTGCACTGGCAGGCAGTTTCTTTATTATCTGAGCCTCCAGGGAGGGTAACACGTCCCTTTGTATCTGGTATGCAACTGTCGATCTGGCAAATGAATCTTTTCCCATCCTTGTAAATATGGTCCACCAGAATCAACTGGCATTCAGCTGTCAAGACCAGCAATACACTTCCACTCTTTTATATCAGCAGGTATATCAGTTCTCTGGCCTAGGGTCATAATTTAATTTATAGTAATCTTTATCACTCTTCCTTTTCACAAGATATCATGCTGGTCCATTTCATTGGTTTTTTATGCTGATTGGATCTACTGATCAAGACATAGCAACTACTCTAGACTTACTGATAAGACATTCCCATGACAGAGTTTGGGAAATAAATCTAAGAAACACCATGGGGAAACCTCTACCCAAGAGAAATTTCTAGGGGGTCAGTGGTATGGGGCATGTTGAAATATCCCTTCTCAGGTGGAGGAGAAGTTGCTTCCTCTGACACCCTCACACATAACCTAAAAAGTGGCAAATGCCTAGTGAGTCTTTTTGGATTCTGTTAAACAACATATTCCTCATTTTGGCATGTCACCATGGCCCAATTACCAATTGACCTCCAAAATTGCTAGTTCTGAGTGGGGCCCAGAACAGGAGAGGGCTCTGCAACAGGTCCGGGTTGCTGTACCAGCTGCCTTGCCACTTGGGCCATAAGATCCAGCAGATTCAATGGTGGCTGAAGTATTAACAGCAGGTAGGGATGCTATCTGGGGCCTCTGGCAGGCTCCTATAAATGAGCTATGGCTCAGACCCTTAGGATTTTGGAGCAAAACCCCAAATCAGGTAACTACTCTCATGTTCAGAAACAGTTATTTGTCTGCTACTAGACCTTATAGATGAAGGTCCAATACTTTGGCCACCTGATGCAAACAGCCAACTCACTGGAAAAGACCCTGATGCTGGGAAAGATTGAGGGCAGGAGGAGAAGAGGGTGGCAGAGGATGAGATGGCTGGATGGCATCACCGATTCAATGGACCTGAACTTGGGCAAACTCTGGGAGATGGTGAGGGACAGGGAGGCCTGGCATGCTGCAGTCCATGAGATTGCAAAGAGTTGGACACAACTTGGTGACTGAACAACAACAGATCTTATAGAGACTAAACATCTAATGATGGGCTACCAAGATGGCGTGTAACCTGAGCTGCCCATCAGGAACTGGATATTATCTGACCCACAAAGCCGTAAAGTTGGGCATGTACAGCAGCACTGCATCATCAAATGCAAATGATACATACATGACTGCGCCCACATGGGCCCTAAAATTATAGGTAAATTACATGAAGAAGTGGCCCATGTCCCCATGGTTCCCTCTCCTGCCACACTGCCTTGTCTCTCCCCTGCATCCTCATGGGGAGTTCCCTACGATTGGCTGACAGAGGAATAGACGATTTGGGCCTGGTTCACAGGTGGTTCTGCACGTATGCATGCACCACCCCAAAGTGGACAGCTGTAGCACTCCAGCCCCTCTCTGGGATAATCTTAAAGGTGAATGGTGAGGGCAAATCCTCCCAGTGTGCAGAATTTCAATCAGTATATCTGGTTGCCTAATTTGATAGAAAGGAGAAATGGCCAGATATGAAATTGTATATTAATTCATTCAAGGAGCAATAGTGTGGCTGGATAGTCACAGATTTGGAGGGAACACGACTGGAAAATGGGTGACAAAGAAATCCAGGAAAGAAGTATATAGACTGAGTTCTCTGAACGGGAAAAATCCTGAAGATACCTATGTCCCAAGTGAATACTTACCAAACGTGACTTCAGAAGACTATTTTAATAATAAGAAGATAGGATGACCTGGGTTTTTTTTTGTTTTTTTTTTTTGTTGTTGTTTTTTTTTTTTTAGACCAACTGAAGAAAATTTTTTATTAAGGAAACAGGAAAGGCGATAGATTGTCTACATCTATAGACGCCCCACCATGCACACACCTCTCTCCACACCTCTGCGGTTCTGCCGCTAACTAGGTCAGGCCTGCCCGTCTGCCTCGAGGTCATCTTGCTTCACACCACTATAAACATTCTCAAGGAAACAAAGACCTGTTTTGCATTAAATATTCTAAAACAGTGTATTTTATATTTTCCATAATCTCATGCTTATCCCAACCTGTTTATTCCTTAGAATGCTCTACTTGGGGAAATGGCACCACCATTCCCCAGTTGCTCAGGCCTAGTAAAGAACAATTTTTGAAAAGGTAAAACCATGACTTACATGTAAATGTCAAATAGACACGTGCCAAAAATTTTATATACTCAGTAATTAATGAGGAAAACTGAAAGATGTTAAAAATCAGTTAAAATGGGAACTTGAAGAGCAAGGTGCTTACAATCAGTTTTAAAAAGTAGTGCTACGATTGCTCTAATAGACACGAAATGAGTTATGTCCAATGGGGCAATAAATGATACATTTTAAATCATCTTTTCCACCAGGCAGGAAGTACCTGCATCTCGACCATATCATAATCTATATATTGACCTCTTCCCCTACAGTTATGAAATAGGTCAGAAAACAGAAAATCAAAGGACAAAGCCTACACTGAACTGAAGAAACACCTAGTAGCGCCTGCTCATTTCTATTCTTCAGAAGATTTTTCTGATGAATACCAGTCAGCTTCTTTCTCCAGCTATGGGCTCATGAACAAAGCTTCCATGGTGGCAGAGATGGAAGCTATGCATGGGCTCAGCAACAAAGACTTCTACTCAGCAACATCAGCATGGATACAGTCACTACTGTGCACCCAGTCTTTCAACAGCAGAGAACAGCACTGAGTCCCTCATTGGCCCCACTCACTGGGATGATCAGTCAACCAGCCGGTGGCACACCGATCACACAGCTTGACTTTCCTTACGGAAGATGCAATGTTTTGTTCTCACTAGAATAGACACACACTCTAGACACAGATTTGACATCCTTGCATGCAATACTTTCTACCAAAATGACTTACAGAAGGCCTCATCCACCATCATGGTATTCCACATAGTATTGCTTCTGCTCAAGGAACTCACTTCTCAGCAAATGAAGTTCAGCAATGGGCCCATGCTTTTAAAATGTACTGGTCTTACCATGGCCCCCACCATCCTGAAGAGGCTGGTTTGATAGAATGATGGAATGGTCTGTTGAAGACTCAGTTACAGTACCAGCTAGGTGGTATATCTTGTAGGGCTGGGGTAAGATTCTCCAGTAGGCTGTACATGTGCTGAATTAGCACCCGATATTTCTATTAGGTAGAAATACTATTTCTCACACAGCCAGATTCCCAGGTCCAGGAATCAATGGGTAGAAATAGAATGGCACTATTAATTATAATTCTTAGATACTCATTAGCAGAATCATTGCTTCCTGCTTCTATGACATACAAAGATGAATATATATCAGATACTTTGGTTTTCTTTCTTCTAATATTCCCTTTATCATATAAGATGTATTGACTTTATACTATAGTACTTAAGACTTGCTAATTTTATATCCTAGCATTTAAGTTACAGGATACCAAGGAGAATAAATACCTCTCAACAACTCTACACACCTCCTCTTTAGGGAAACAGTGACTGCATTTTTGGTTGTATACAACATACTTGTATCATGTTAGGATAATCTTGGTCTTGTTGTTATCTTTATTTTGAGAATAAGTCTGGTTTTAGAAGATGCATATTGTATCAAGCTGACAAAGGGTAGCCTTGTGAGAGTTAGTGTGTCAACTTGACTGGATCGTGGAAAGCCCAGAAATCTGGCTAAACATTATGTCTGAGAGTGTCTTTCACTATTTCTGAAAGATACTAACATGTTGATCAGTAGACTGAGTAAAGCAGGTGGCTCTCCCAGTGTGGGCAGGCAGCATCTCATCCACCAAGTTTCATCAGCAGAACAAAATGGTCGAGGAGTGTTGAAATCATACTCTGCCTAACTGGACGAACTGAGATAGCGATCCTCTGTATTAGACACTCCTGGTTCTCAGATCTTTGGACTTGGACTGGAATCCATAGCATCAGCTGTCTAGCTTTTCTGAGTTTCCAGCTCACAGACATGGAACTTCTCAGCCTCCATAGCTGTGAGTCAAGTCCTTATAATAAATCTCATTCTAGACATATATATGTTCTACTAAATCTGTTTCTCTGGACACCACTGACATAGTTTTCATCTCATGTACTCTACGCACAGCCTTAACTGTCAGTCTCTTGCTATGTAGCTTTAGGTGCAATGTAATACTACATATCTTCATTTTTACCTGAGCTATTTCCAGTGAGGACAAAATATTTAGGAAGAGAAAAATATAGACTACTCTTACATGTATCTAAATGGAGCCATTTAAAAACTTTTTATTATTATAGCACTCTTAAGAAAGCCCTTGATTACCAAAAGACACATGAGGTCTATGACTGTAACATTAGTGTACTTCTAGAAAATCCTGTGACATCATTAAATCACATCTAGATATTTTATAAGACTGGAAATTATTTACATCAGACTTGGACCAAATCATCTCAGGGCAGGACAAGGTGTGATCTAGTACACCATTTTCAGTGTGAAAGACAGGCACCATCTCTTCCAAGAACTTCAAATAACCCCTTAAAAATGAACCTGTGTAAGGAATACTCTTTTAGACAGGCTTTAGGTGCTGGCAACTGTCCTTACTTCAGATGACCTAGATGGGACCTACGTGGTCCTTTTCTGGAGGACAGATACTAGAGCCTGAAGTACAAAAAGACATGTTAGAGCATGTTTGCTGGAAAGCCAAGTTGTTGAATGAGTCTCTCTTCCATCCCAAAACAAAGCAAAACTTTTCTAAATCCAACCTGGTCTCCTAATAGTCTACTGTTCTTTCCTTTTCCTCAAAAATTTTCACAGTCTCCACATGAATGCACTTCAGTTCTATCCTTTAGGGTTTTAGATGAAATATTACCAGCTCAGGGTAGTCTTCTATGGCCCTCAAACTAAAGGAGTGTGCACTTTCATTATTTTCTATCCCAAATATATGTGTTTTAAAGCATTCACGTATGTATGGGTCAGCTAACTGAAAGAATTCACAAGCTTCTATAACATATACTAAGCTAAGTCTTTAATAAAGATAAAGTGTGTAATGCTGCTAGTGGTAAAGAATTAACTACCAGTGCGGGAGATGTAAGAGACACAGGTTCAATCCCTGAGTCAGGAAGATCCCCTGAAGGAGGGCATGGAAACACACTCAAGTATTCTTGCCTGAAGAATTCCATGAACAGAGGAACTTGGTGGACTACAGTCCAGGGGTCGCAAAGAGTTGGACATGACTGAAGTGACTGAGCATGCACAAAAAGGGTGTTGTATAGCAAGGACAAAGAAAACAAAGACAAACATCAATGTAATTTGATACGTTCAGAAGCCATGTCCTGGACCATTTTGTTGTAACTCTGGGCCTTAATCCCCATCCTTTTTATCTTCAGATTGTAAACCACCACGATCCATGCAAGATACTCCTGTCTCAAGGCACAAGTTAACTATTCTTTTACTGGTCACTTGGCTAAAGCCAGTTTTTGGAACCCAACTGCCAAATACCAATCTATAAAATTTTAACAAACAATGTAAATAAGATGTTATAAGATGCCTCCAGAGGAGTCCTGGACTTCATACTGCATATCATAAATCACTATTTGGTATATTGCATTCTTATCCTGGCCAAGTTTCAGTGCCAGACTTCTGTCATCCCTAAAGATAAGCGTAATGCTACCACATACCAGCTGCAAAGTAACCACATCCGTACATATCAGCCTTCAATTATCTTATTACTTTTGGGTCTATATATAAATCCTATTATTTATTGTTTGTAGGACCTATTGTTGTATCATCCATGTTTGTAAGACCTAGAACCAGAAAATAAATGAAGGCCTCAAGCTAATGATCTGTCTCATTCTTTTTTCACTTCCAATCCTTCGAATACCAGATCCATGACCCATTAACACCGTTAGGCCTCAGAATGTGAACATCATTGGGTACTGGGTGAACCTCAAAGTACTGATCCAGGGGAGAGTCTGATATAGGCATTGGAAGGAAGCAGTTTAAGGTCATTTTTACAGGGAGTATTGGAGTCCTGGTTATCCACAGTATGACCTCCTTTGTACTAGGCATGTGGTTCTATACACTTGACTCTGTATTTTCCGCTTAAGTGAGGGCAGAGCCAAAGGAAGACCTAGGTGTGGCCCTCTAAAAGAACAGGAATTAAAGTAGGGGCCCTAGGTGCCAGGTCTATTACCAATAATATTTGTTTCTTGTGTTTTAACATTAGAAGCCTACATAGCAGCCAGGACTACAATAGTTTTTTTGCAATCATGAGTCCTGTGGTCAGCATGTTTTATAGTGGGCACCTAACTAAGGATGAATGGATGGCTGATTGAATGGATGGATGGATGGATGGATGGATGAATTGACAGCCGCAAAATAACTTCTGAGAATATAAATCTGTTTCAGTCTTGTCATTTTTGAATGTGACATTGGAATAAAGAATATAGTTAGGAATAGAAAAACTATAGATTAACATGTAAACTCAGTTCTTATAAACAAATTGCTATTATTAATAGAGATATTTATGGATTCAAATCAGCTGTATGACTTGAGAAGTTAGCTGTATAATTCATGTCATTGACAAACCTAATGAATTAATGATATAACTTTAATATTGGAGACACAACTTAGAATTTCACTGCATGTTTTATTTAAAATTCGATGCACTCTGCAAATAAATCTTTAAAATATACTCCTAAATCAAACTGTAAATAAAAATGTAAAGAATAGCAGTCTGTAGGAGTGAGAAGGAAAGATGATTAAATCACCATAGGTATTCAACTTTCATGGAAAAGAGAGGAAGTTTGAAATGAGAAGGACAGAGAAAGACTAACAAGAGAGGAAGCAGGAAGAGAAATCTATCATTATCTCATGTCAGCACCATCGGTATGTCTATGCTTGGGCACTCTGTATTTTGCATTACCCTAGATGCCATGAGACAGTTCTGTCAACTCCAGTGTCGATGAATCATCTGGAGATGGAAGTAGGCCAGATAGGAGAGAACTTGGTTGTCCAGAAAAGTTACTTGGGCTATTTATGATGAACAAAAACAAAACCAAACAAACAAACAAAATAAACACTTCTAGGTGAGATGCTACTGTACCAATGATTCAAATGGTTCAGGTTCTAAAAGAATCCTTGTGAATATTGTTCCCTATAGTCTGTACATGTTCATCTCCCTCCAACTTTGAATCTCCTTGGGATATAGCCCCTACCTCTTCCAACTACCTCTTTTGGAAACCAAAATTTGAACATTCTACAATTAAGATCAATGTTTTCTCTAATGATTTATTTCTTCTGTAATTTGCTTATCCTCATCAATCACAATTTAATTTTCTGTTGAAGTCCAACCCCCATTCTGCTATTCCTTATACAGCTCAACATTCACCAAAGAAGAGAACAAAGAAGTCTTGAAGACATTCAATAAGTCTTTATTCTTTTTTCAGGTACTCAGTACAGATATTTCACTCTAATTTCTTACAAATGCCACAAACCTGATATAATACCCTTAGTGAAATATAATAGTAAGATTTTCCTAGTTTCTGTTTGTTTTTTCACTTTTCTTTTTCTCACTTAGTTTTCTCCAGTTGGCTTCCTGGATTTCGTTCCAACAGGAAAGGAATATAAGTAGAATTTATCTTCATGAAATATATTACCTCATTTTTTTTGGTAAACTTTTTGCTAGCAAATAAACGTTTAAAACACAGAATGAGATTTTTAAATCATTAAAAAGATTGGTTTCCAATTTAGAATGACATAATTTTTCTTAAAACAATATATTACCACTTGTAATCCTAGACACAGCTAGGTAAATTGAGAGGTCCAATTAAGATACTCTATTCTCATCTGCCACCATGCTAATGCTTAAAGCCTTTCTTGGTATGCAAGGCTTTAAACCACATACTCCTGGCCTACCCAATTCCACAAGGTCCAACGGATTCATCTCATCGCAAAGCCCATTTACCCCTCGGGCAATAACCCTTATTGTCCATATCATCATTTATCATCATTTGTCTATCAATACTGATTACCAATTGACTCTCCTTCTACTCTTGTATTACAATAGTTTTCAAATGCTGTCCTAACAAGTGTATTATCTCTCGTGCTGTGCTGTGCTCAGTTGCTCAGTCATGTCGAACTCTTTGCGACCCTATGAACTGTAGCCCACCAGACTCTGTCCAATGGACTTTCCAGGCAAGAATACTGGAGTGGATTGCCATTTCCTGCTCCAGGGGATCTTCCTGATCCAGGGATTGAAACTGTGTCTCTTGAGTCTCCTGCACTGGCAGGTGGATTCCTTACCACTACACTTCCTGGGAAACCCATTTATTTTTCTTACTATATCATAAGTATTGTTTCATTAACCAGTTCATAAGCTATATCTTGGGACCTTACTTCCTATTTCTTAATCCTACATAACACTGAAGAAAGCCACAAACACAGTGGCAAATCACCTTTTAAATTTTGACATTTTAGTTACCAAAACATTTGGAAAATGGTTTATATTTTGAAAACTGACTTTATATACACTAGCCTGTTCAGTCCTTTTTAAAACTTTTTATCAGTCATATATTAGAGATGATAAAAAAAGAGAATTCTAGGAAGGTTGGGTTATACAATAAGTGAAGAGACAAGAAGCAAATCAAAACAGTAAGACTCCCAGGGCAGTGACCTTTCTGCACTATTTGGGAAAAACACAAGAACTACCTACTTCTGTTGGATATGAAAGTAACAGCAGGGTTTAATGAAGTTCAGCCAACAATGCACAGGTGTGGGCTGGGTGAGTGGATGAAAATAACACAGTCAGAGAAGGGCAGCCACTGTGTCTCTATCATGCACTCACTTTGCAAGTAGTTACAATTGTATCTCTGCTAACTTTAAGGTGATTGTATTAATATTTAATGATACATATGTAATACCTAAAATACATATAATACAAAAAAAAAAAAAAAACAACGAGAAAATTCACCAGTGGGGGGGAAAACCGGGTGACATTTATGGTATTATGGTATATATACCCACACAAATTTTTATTTATTGTCTTGTGTGGATCTCTTCTAAATAGCTATGAGGATGAATACACTCATTATAAAGAAAGGCTACAGGTATATTTGGAGATGGGAAAGCCATATAAAACCTGCATTATTTATAAAGATGAAAACTAATTTTTCACTGGTGTGTGTTGCAAGATAAAATGGTCATCACTGTTTTCTCTCTGCATGGCACAGGCTAGTGCTGCTTTCTTCATTTATCAGATAATAAAATTGTTATGCCTCAGGTGATAAACAAAACTAATGGCACAAATAGAAAGGAGCCTGGACCATTTAACTGCCAGTTGTCTATTTCTGCTATAAAATAAAATTCCATTTTTGAAAGCAGCATCCTGACTCAAAGGCATCCTGATTACATATACACACTGATGTCTTTCTTTTATGCAAAACTGATTGGTGTCAAGTCAAGCAAATACACACGAAAAACACTCTGCTGTTCCTTCTGGGCTGATTGATAAAAAGCTATTGCACTAAAGCTAAAAGTTTTCTTATTTTTCTATAATCCAACCTTATGTGTCTGAATAAAAGAAATACAGTGGATGGTGTTTAACACACTGGGGATTTAGCTCTCCCTTGAAAAACACTTACCATATGAAACCACAGAAAGTTCTCCTTAAAAATGCCTTTGATTAAAGATAATACATAATGATGAATTGATGTTAAATTTCTGCTAAATGTTTCATTAATTCTGTATTGCTATTAAGCTAATACCAGCAATCATGTTCAGGTTCTGCCTGATTATCCATCAAAGTGCTATATACCACTTCTACACTGTTAAGCCCCAGAATCATGCTTTACTAGGTCCATTATAGGTCTTTACAAGGTCCATTCTCTATTCCATGTTTGGCTTTTCTCTGATAAGTAATTTGTCTAATTTTTAGACTTATTTATTGTATTTATTACCCCATACATTCATTAGCATTCTCTAGTCTGTAATTTTCAGTCATCCAATTGGCTTTAGCTTTATATCTTTTTTATTTTTTTTTTAATTTTATTTTATTTTTAAACTTTACACAACTGTATTAGTTTTGCCAAATATCAAAATGAATCCGCCACAGGTATACATGTGTTCCCCATCCTGAACCCTCCTCCCTCCTCCCTCCCCATTCCATCCCTCTGGGTGAGCTTCCCTGGTGGCTCAGATGGTAAAGAGTCTGCCTGCAATGCAGTAGACCCGGGTTCGATCTCTGGTTCGGGAAGATCACCTGGAGAAGGGAATGGCAACCCACTCCAGGATTCTTGCTGGGAGAACTCCAAGGATAGAGAATCCTTGTGGGCTACAGTCATGGGGTCACAAAGAGTTGGACACCTGAGCGGCTAACACTTTCACTTGACTTTCTATGTTTTTATTATATTTCTAACCCTGCCTTTGCTGTCATGTGAAAGCCATGTGTAAAACTCAAAGCAGAGGTTAAATGACTTTGCATAACAGAACTCTTAAAGTTCTGCTGTGCTGCTGCTGCTGCTAAGTCACTTCAGTCGTGTCCGACCCTGTGCGACCCCATAGACGGCAGCCCACCAGGCTCCCCCGTCCCTGGGATTCTCCAGGCAAGAACACTGGAGTAGGTTGCCATTTCCTTCTCCAATGCATGAAAGTGAAAAGTGAAAGTGAAGTCGCTCAGTCGTGTCCGACTCTTAGCAACCCCATGTACTGCAGCCTACCAGGCTCCTCTGTCCATGGGATTTTCCAGGCAAGAGTACTGGAGTGGGGTGCCATTGCCTTCTCCTCTGCTGTGCTAACTAGATCAATTTAAGCTAGGATTTTAAAATAATATGTGCATAATGCACAAAACTACTAAAACGCAGAAAAGCAAATAAGAAAAATGTCACAAACACCAGAGATAATAATCGGTATTATTTCTGGTACATGGCATGTCTACAATATGTATTGACAGTCTTTTACTTATATTTGTACATCTTTTTACATTTATATAACACACATTATCAGATGGTTTTATTTGCTTTTATACATAGCAATTAATCATTTAATGTTTTACATACTATGTTATATTTTCCTTTATCACTGATGCAAAGAACTGACTCATTAAAAGAAACCCTGATGCTTGGAAAGATTGAAGGCAGGAGGAGAAGGGGATGACAGGGGATGAGATGGTGGTTGGATGGCATCACGGACTTGATGGACCTGAGTTTGAGCAAGCTCCAGGAGTTGGTGATGGACAGGGAAGCCTGGCATGCTGCAGTCCATGGGGTCGCAAAGAGTAGGACACAAATGAGCAACTGAACTGAACTGATTTATCACAGGCATTGCCTAATTTCAACAAGCATTCTTCTACAACACTGTATGCGCCAGTATCTTATTGGCTTCTTTGTCATTCCTCCAACATATTCCAGTCTCAGACTTTTGAACTTGCCATTCCTTCTGCCTGAGATTCTATTTTCCACAAATATTATCATCCCATGGTCTCTTGCTTCTTTCAGGCCTCTGTCAAATATTACATTTCACAAAACCCTTCCTTGGAGAACCCTATCTAAACAATGAGCTCCAATATGCTATTCATTCTCACTACATTCTTCACCATGACACCAGACACTACCTGATATGGTATATTGTTTATTTTCTATGATATGTCATATAATCATTGGTTTGTTTCCTACCTCTCTCATCAGAATGTAAGACACACAAAGGTACAGGCTTTGTATGTTTTGTTTACTATTCTTTCTCCAGTGCTTAAGACCATTTAAAGCACAAAGTAAAAATTAATTTTATATATCAATAAATTAATATATTACTCCAACATGCTTTGATAATTAATTTCAATAGTCCAAAAACTTACTTTCCTGTAGAATTTCCCAAATTATTTTCTAATGGAAAGTAGGAAAAATTGCAACATCAAATCCCTCCAACAATCTCTCTACTTGAACAGAGTTTAAGTGTTTTATTGTGATTAGAAAGGGTTAAGTTCATCTATCACAGAAAATGGAAGTTTAGAAACTTTCCCTAGTGTGGCTTATTGTTCCTTGATAACTTGCTGGAGGATGAATAGCAGCTATACCAATAGATGTATAGGCTGCTAGCTTCAATTCTAGTTTCCATATATCCCTGTGTTTTATTACAGATTATTCAATATTTTTGCAAGCACCTTGAGGACAGTTCCTGAAGGGTTTTTATTTTTTTTAATTATTGTTATATTGGCTTATTATTCTTGTTCTTTTTAGAAAAATGAAAAATCATAATAATAGTAAATGCTCAACAAATATTTAGTTATTTATCACTTGCTAATTACCCCAATTCTGGGTTCCAAAAATCTCAGTAAATATAAAAAGCAACAGAAAGTAGAAGACAGTGTATTTCAGCAGAAAACTTCAGGAAATTTTAGATGAGTTGTAAAAATTATCTTGCTAAGATATACTTCTCCCTACATTAAACTGTGATATTCAATTCAGCAGGAAATCATCTATTATCCATGATAACACAGATTTTAAAATTTTATCACTATAAAATAAGTACATGAGGCAGTATCCTTTAACTACAAAGATGAAAAGTGAGGCCATATAATGTTAAGCTCAAGTTTTTTGGATATAGACTCCTTGGGTCACATTTCTCTGTATCTATTATTCAGAAATAATAATCTTACTTATTCCTGACTTTGAATAAGTTACCCAACAATTGTCCTATTTCCTTAGGAAATAGGCTTATAATAAAACCAATATAACAATAAGACAAATAATAACCTAATATAACAATAATTTAAGTTGTCCCAGGTTCCTCATAGAGAAAATATTAATAGCATCAACATTAATATGAATATTAATAGTACTTGCCTCAGAGGGTCATTGGAAGATGAGTTAAAACATGTAAAAGGCTTAAAATAAAATACTATACCTGAGACATAGTGTTTACTAGTACATACTACATGGTAAATGTTTTGAGCCTTGTGCCAAGTCATTTCAGTCGTGTCCGACTGTGTGACCCTATGGACTGTAGCCCACCAGGCTCCTCTGTCCATGGGATTCACCAGGCAAGAATACGGGTGTGGGTTGCCATGCCCTCTTCCAGGGGATCTTCCAGACCCAGGGATAGAACTTGTGTCTCTTATGTCTCCTGGATTGGCAGGCGGGTTCTTTACCGCTAATGTTAGATATTATTTAAAATTGGTAGGATATATGCCTTGTGTCCTCAAATTAATCTTCCCATTTACAAAAGTTCTAATGTGTTATATGTATGTTGGTGAAAAATAACTGCTTTGAGAATATTTGTGAATTATTCATAATGCCCTTGTATCTTCCTTGTGAAATAATCAGTTAAAAGCCTAAACCAAAAGATGTCAAATCCACTTAATAGCTATAAGAAAAGGGGGAGAGAAATATATTAAGAACCAAGTGAATAGGGGTTAAAGAAAATGAAGTATTGTAAAGAAATGGCAGCTTGAACTCTGTCTGACAAAGAAGAAGGTCTGGATTGTGTTGGAGAGAAAACTGCATAAAGTTAATTAGGGGTAGAGAGCCAGGAAGCCCAGAAAGTGTTGCTAGGATTCTCATCTAGTTTCATGTCATTTCCAGAGTCTGAGTAAAGAATGGAATTCTCTCCCTCTCATCTCCTCTCCTTATACCTCTTCTCCTATGAATTATTGTTTTTGCATGACACACTAATCTAGGATGCAAAGAGTCTAAAATTTGAATAAAGTCCACCTAAAATATTTATATTTGCCTCACTCAAATCTCACCCTATTTCTTTCCCTGTTTTCCACTAAAAAATGGACGTATCAATATTTATGCTACATACCTGCATTAACCTCTTTCACTCCTGTCTACCACTTCTGGCTCTTAGTTCAGTTCAGTCGCTCAGTCACGTCTGGCTCTTTGCAATCCCATGGACTGCAGCACACCAGGCCTCCCTGTCCATCACCAACTCCTGGAATTTAATCAAACTCACATCCATTGAGTCGGTGATGCCATCCAACCGTCTTATCCTCTGGCTTTTAGCTATATGGAAAAAAATAATAAATATTAAGTTACAATAAAGAAGCTGCTTTATTTTCTCTCTCTTTGTGACTCTATTGTGTTAGAATCCCTGTTCTTGTTTATCGGCTGGTTTTAGGTGCCAAGAATAAAGAACTAATGCTCATTTTCATGGACCCAAAGGCACTGTAGTGACAAAGCTCCACATTAAAAGTCTTATTTTTTTAGATGTTTAGCAGATTATCTCAAGATAATTTCTTGAATTAGACAATGATTTTCAAATAGGGATCCACAGAAATCTAGATGCCCTTTCCCTTCTTTATGACTTTTAAATTTTTTTGCAGTATAATTGCTTTTCCAAGTTGTGTTAGTTTCTGCTGTACAACACTGTGAATCAGTCGTACGTATACATATATTCCCTCTTTGCAGAGCCTCCTTCCCACCACCTCCATTCCACCCCTCTAGGTCACCACAGGCATCAGGCTAAACTCCCTGTGTTACACAGTAGCTTCCCACTAGCTATATATTTTACACATGGTAGTGTATATATGTCAGTGCTACTCTTTCATTTCATCCCCTCACTCTGTCCCCGTCCCTTTTTCTAGAGAGTCTACACATTGCTTCCATATTAATCTTTAAAATCTACATTACTGACCAAGTAATGTACATTTTCTTCTCAAAAACTTAAAAGTATTGTAAACAAGACTAATTTTCCAGTTTGAGTATTAAATGCTGTTCATCTGGCAGTATAAACAGTAATTATTATCCCTAGGGCAAAATATTATATGAATATCTAGTAATATGGTGTCCTTGCTTTCTTTTTTAATCAAGGAAATTGTGTTTGGCTAAGAAAGACTGAGTTTTTTGTTTTTAATGAACTCAAATTTAATTTTATATGCTTAGCAATTTCACCCAAATATATCTTAATAAATGTTATTAATTATTAGTAGCTTAATTTTATCATACATTTCATTTGATTGCAACCCTAGATTTTCTTGATGTAAGAATTTTTAGAGTATATTACCATATACATATTAATGAATTTTTCATCACTTTTCATTCCCGAAAAAAGGAACATGACATTTTTATTCTTTTCCTTCACTCTCACTGTGTTCTTAAATCAGACTTTTTCACATCCAAATTCAACTATTTAAATTCAGGCTTTTGTCTGTCCCAATATGTCAGTCTCATGTGTGTGTGTGTGTGCGTGTGTGTGTGTGTGTGACTAAGCAAGTGAGACGGTGAAAGAGGTTGTCTGTGGGAGACAGTTGTGGTCTTAGATACAAAAAAATAATAATAATAAACAAATCACAGTTTTGAGGCACTATTTAATAGTACTACATGCAAGGAGTCCTAAATAACATATTTTATCTTGACCTAGGCATCCTTTTCTCTTAACTACTTACAAAGATATAAACACACCAAAGAGAAAATGGAAAAATGAGCTGCCATCTTATTTTTAGCTTAAGGTTGGAACTCCTACTGCAGAACCCTCTAGAAGCTGTGATTTAAATTCGGAGACTAAGCAGATATTTACCTTCTCCCTACAGCCAAGTCTTAATCTTACCATGAGATAAGCACTGAGCTCAAAAGATATGACTGAGCCTTGATGCAGTCAACAGAAGTGAGGGCCAAATAGCAGCATTGCTAGAATTCAGTCAGTACTTTGCAAATTTGACATACTGGAAATAGAGAGCAAAGGCGTGAACAAAAGAGCTCTCTGGGCTTGCTCAGAGATAAGACCTGAGTTCTCTAACAGAAATAATCTTATGTGGTATAATAAGATTCTCTTATACACACTTTGATGCCTCTTCCCCACCACTCACACACATATTCATTTCCCGCTCCAGTCACTGATGCAGGAACAGCTCCAAAGTGTGGATCAGTTTTGCACAGGTGCAAACTGTCAGTACTCTTGCATCAGGCTCACATCATAGAACCCTTTCATCTTGCCCCAGGGTTCATTTCCTCACACTAGCTTAGCAGAGCATCTGCCTAAATGCTCAGGGCTCACATAAGAATCTGTGCAAATGAATACTCATGTGCTTCTCTTGACTAATGGTAGTAGGGAAACACTGGATAAATGCTTTCCCCTCTCTTCCTCCAGGAAGGCAGTTCTGAAGTCAATTTCACTGCTGTTGAGTCGCTAAGTCATGTCCGACTCTTTGCAACCCCAATGGACGGCAGCACACCAGGCTCCTCTGTCCTCCACCATCTCCTGGAGTTTGCTGAAATTTGTCCATTGAGTCCGTGATGCTATCCAACTATCACATCCTCCAGCTGCCCCCTTCTCTTTTGCCTTCAATCTTTCACAGCATCAGGGTAAATGTTACACTGGATCAAGGACTAGCTATCCATTGTGTTAGTCAACTTGATAATGTATCATTTCATTGTTTTTTTTTTTTCCTTCCCTGTTTCTCTTCTCCTTATAATTCAGCCCTAAACTATGGAAACCTATTCTCATATAAAATATTTATATATTACCCTTTTGACACAAGCTCTGCTTTGAAGGGAAGCCAGGCTAAGTAAACAGAACAAAAACACAATTGGCTAATTAATCTTTAATTTATTGTCACCACATACTGAAGGAAATATAACCCAAATCATGTTATGGAATATGACCCCACTAGATGAGCACTTTTCTCCTAAAGAAAAAAGATGAGGAAAGAAGTAAGTTCTTCATCCCCACCCATATATAACTCTGAAGAAACCTAAAGCTTGTCGAGGAAAAAACCTACTATGAAAAGAGTTAAAAAACACAAATAATTTTAAGCATATAATATTAACCGTTTACAATAACAACACGTATAAATAAGTACTGCAAACATATTCAGGGAAAAGAGCAACTGGCCAGATTCATACTGGAGAAGGCTTTATGATAAAGGGATGTGTGTGTGCTCAGTTGTCAAGTTGCGTCTAACTCTGTGCTACCCAATAGACTATAGCCCAGCAGACTCCTCTGTCCATGGGGGAGTTCCCAGGCAAGAATACTGGAGTGTGTTGGCATTTGCTTCTCCAGGAGATCTTCCCAACCTAGGGATCAAACCTGTGTCTCCTACACTGCTGGCAGATTCTTTACCACTGAGCCACTAGGGAAGCCCCATGACAAAGAAATGGACGTGACCTACTTAATTGGTAGGATTTATAGAAGCAGAGAAGAGACTGTAAGTTATTCTGGGAAAGAAATCCCCAGTGGGAAAACAGAAGCATTTTGTGCAAAGGTGAAGAAATGAATGTACATACACCCTGAATGTAGAGTGAGAATGAGTCAGATAAATAGGAACATTGGTTTGTGCTTCATTCCTGTCCTTTTATAAGCAATTTGTTATTTCTCCCACTTTCATTCACCAATTATGAACAATGTATACTAAATCCTTAAGCACTTTTCTTTTTTCTGCTTCTGGGTTCTTGATTTTGGCTCCCCATTAAGGCTTCCTTCTTCAGTTGCTATACCTGGCTTCTCTCTAGAAGTCACTGATTTTCCTGATTTTAGAACCTGGGAAGCTTTGTTCTATCCACTTCTAACCATGAATTTCTACTGTCTGAGCCAAGCCTGTCCCGTCCTCTGACAAGAGAGGATAGAGTTAGAATACAGTGTGGAACCAGTCTATAGAGAATCTCTAAGGTAAAAGAGAGGAATCTGAGCATTATCCTAAGGACTGATTCAATTTCTGATGAGAAAATTCATAGGCTTTTTCCAATTCAATTATCAAATTCAACTCTTTCTTTTATAGAATGACTTCCTAAAGCTTTAATAGACAATAAAAGTTAGAGATGCTTCAGGCAGAAATACAAAAAAAGAGATTTAAGACCTACTTCTATGGAAGAATAAACACAGACTAGTAAATGATTAGAGGTAGGTGGTAAGGGGAACTGAAAAAGCATGATTCCTAGGTTTCCAATTTGGGCAAGTGGCTGTCTTGAAAAGGGAAAGTAGGAGAATATAATATTGAGCTCTGCACGTCAACCTCCAGGGAACTTCAGTTTGGTAACACTTTTTTGCTGGGCTTCTTTTTCATTTGTGACCTCTGAACCTACTGGTTCTGCATCCTGAGTGTTCTATAGTTAGGGGCTTATGTTTGTCCCTCAGTTGTGACCCCATGGACTGTATAGCCAGCCTGGCTCCTCTGTTCAGGGATTTCTCCAGGTATGATACTGGAGTGAGTTGTCATTCCCTTTTCCAGGCGATATTCCTGACTCAGGGATTGAACATGTGTCTCCTGCATTGAAAGCAAATTCTTTACCTTCTAGCATTTGTTTAAAGGCACAGATTCTCGAGTCAGCCTAGGTGAAAATCCTGATTTCAGCTGTTTGTTTGACCTTCACCAAGATGCTTACTTTCTTTGTGCCTCAGTTTGTTTCTTATCTGTAATTATACACAACTCATAGGGTCTTTGTGAGGAATAAAAGACGTCCCACATAGAAAACACTGGAAGTAGCACCTGGCTATGACAAATACTCAGTAAGTGTAAATTATTAGCACCTAGATTCCTAAAAGGGGCTTCTCTGGTGGGTAAAGCATCTGCCTGCAATGAGGGAGACTTGGGTTTAATCCCTGGGTTTAGAAGATCCTCTGGAGAAGAAAATGGCTACCCACTTCAATGTTCTTGCCTGGAGAATTCTGTGAACAGAAGAGCCTGGTGGGCTATAGTCCATGGGTCACAAATAGTCGGACATGATTGAGTGTTCCAAAAAACAAAAAAATTTCTTTGCAAGCCCCAAGCCTACAAAACCCAACCCAAGCTAGCTACTTAAATTAGTACCAGTCACCCTGTTGACTAGAGGATTAAAACAGATTGAAGAGGACATAATTATTTTTTATTATTTTATCTTGAATTTAGTTAACATTTTAAATATATAAAAGTCTCTACCTTTGGGAATTTTGAAGATGACTTTCCAGCATTAATTCTTTATAACAGAATGCACTGGTTATCATATGGGCAATAGCTTAGCAATAGGCTTACCTGGATGCCAACTCTAGGAAGCAGCCCTGAGAAGGACCACACAGAGAGTCACATTGGGCCACGCAGCTAAACAAGGAAAACTGGCGATGGATCCGTAAGGATGTATTTGTACAAGGCACCTTTTAGCCACATAACATCAACAGGAACAGAAATCCTTGTTTCTCTTGCTTAACATGATTTACATGTACAATAAGCTAAGTAGGCCGTATTTTCCTCAAGAACCACCATTCCATTGGAATTAGAACCATTGTTACTTTAAGTTAAAAAAAAAAAACACCAATTTGAACATGTTTTTCCTGCACTGAAAGCGTGAATTATTCATTTCATATTTGGATTCTTCTGAATTTTTTCTTAGTGTAACTTTTAGAATATGAATTTATAACTGAATATTGAGATATGAAATCATGATATCAGAAATATTAACAAATCAGTGTAAGCAAGAACTGCAAATTGCCAATCATCACAAGACAGGTACAAAGAAATGTGAAGTTATTGTTGTTTTGATCTTCTTTTCAAATTGCCTCATAAACAATATGTAAATGTGCTTTAAAAAAGTCCTTTCTACGTGTTTTGCAAGGAGAAGATATTCCAATGTAGAGTATACAGCTAGAATTTATCTCTTGAAAGTATGAATTTCATATAGCTCAGGGACTATCCTGGCACAGTTTGCACCAATTTTACTCCCTTATATAAGCTTATTTATGTCTGAATTTGTAGATGGTATGTGAGCATAACAGGAAAAAAAAAGGGGGGTGCAAAGTAGTTATTTATAATCTCCATTGCCTTCTCCGGAGGACAGATTCCAATAATTGGAAGTTCCATTGTTTCTGGGGAGTGCAATGAGTGAAGTGATGCAAGATTTGAGAGGCATAGGAAAAGCAATATATAGATAATTTACATACATTACAGATTTACATTTTTTGAAGATCTGGAAATATGAAACAAGACCCCTCCCCCAAAATTAGAGATGCAAGACTTTCAGCAGAGTGAAAATACCTAGTGAGGATATTTTAAAGTATGTAAACTCCCTTCTTTATCTTCTTCCCCAGAATTTCTGTAAAATAGGACGTTATCACTTCTGCTCTACTGGACTGAATTTACAGCGATGCACTTGTCCTTCCTGAAGATCAATGGGAAAGAAAAATGTTGAACACTGTAACAGAGGCTGGGAGAAGACTGCCACATAAAGGTTATACTAACAAAAGACAGACAACATGAATCTGAAAATGGGGGTGGGGAGGAATTAAACAGCTTCTCCCAGTATTGCATATCAGAAAACTCAAATATTTTCTAGAATGGACCTTTCTTCCACAACAGATTTCATTTTTTTTTTAAAGATAGGATATTAGTGATGCTTAAGAACACAATCTGAACGAAACAGAATACATTGTAAATCAATAGCAGTTAGGAAATACCACAGAACACATTGGAAACTGAGGTGTTATATGAAGAGTGAATGAACACACAGCTGGTGTATCTGAACACTTGGCTGTTTTCCTGTGATCGCTGTTGGCAGCTAAAGGCAGGGGTAAGCAGGACTCTAGGAACAGTTCTAAAATGGCAATTTCCGTTTTTAGTCACTAACCAAAATACTTTGTTTTGTTTGTTTGTTTGTTTGATCTAGTTTCACTGGTACAAATAAAGGTCAACTGGTTAAAACAATGTATTCAAACACGGAAAAGATTTTAAACAGGCCAGCTGCTGGACTCAGGAGAGTCACTAATTGCTGCTGTAAATACTATTCAGGAAGGTCAAAAGGAGAGGCTGCAGATGGACACAGGTTGGAGGGATGACCTCTGCCCGCAGGCTGTAGGGCTCCGAGTCCCAGGATAGCTGCAGTGCTGGGGTCGCTGCAATCTGCTGCCAGCCTGGCCCTGTGCGACCCACAGGGAGATGGACTGGGGAGAAGGACAAGCAGAACATGGCTGCTGACCAGATGGCACTCAAACCTGCCTCCTCTGGTGAGAGAAAAGTCTGCCAAAACCAGGTGTTTCGCTTTTTTTTTTTCTTTTTTCTCTGGCATTCTCTGAGGGTCCATTGCAAAGACTTCAACATCAGCATAGCTGTCTCGGAATTATCTAAGAAAATGAGATTTTTTTTTTTTTTTTTTTTTGGTGTAAGAGATTTGAGAAACAGCTTTTGGGGACTACCCATATGTGGTGCACACCAAGAGTCCTTTCATCAGGTCATTTACAGCCACAGCATAAGCATGAGAGAGCTTCCCTGGTGGTTCAGAAGGTAAAGAATCCACCTGCAATGCGAAAGATCTGAGTTTGATCCCTGGGTTGGGAAGATTCCCTGGAGGAGGGCATGGCAACCCACTCCAGTATTATTGCCTGGAGAATCCCATGGACAGAGGAGCCTGGTGGGCTACAGTCCATGGGGTCACAAAGAGTCGAACACAACTAAGCTACTAAGCACACACACACAAGCGTGAGAGAAAGTTTCCACCATCTCCCTCAATGGTACTAATAAGAAAAAGAGGCTCCTCCTTTAGTTGGTTCTGTGAGGAGCCTGAGAACCATCAGATTATTTGTATCAATCATTTTGCATATATGTTCAGCACACATTCTTTACTCCTTTTTTTTTTTAAAGAAGAGGGGCTCTTATCTTTTAATGGAAAGAAAGACCCAGATCTGCTCTCTTCTGATGATGATGCAGTAAAAGACGACAGGGAAACAAAACAGGATTAATGAATATTGCTCCATACAGTGACAGGTAGGGAGTGTAGGATGATTCTACACCTATTTTAAAGACCCTCTGCCTTGGCCCAAGGGAAAAGAAAGTACAGATCTCATGATTCAAAATCCAGGGCATTTATGGAGTCACATTTCACTGGGGTAGGTGCGAGGGCAAAGGAAGAAAACACCTCCAAATATTCCATACTCCCTCATCTCAGAGAAAGCTAATATTTCCACCTCTTCTCCATCCCACACTTCCCACTAGGTGATTTGATTCAGGAACTTTTATGCCCTATCATGTCTCCTTAAGTAGACATGAGCAGGAAGACATGAGCAGCTAGACTGTAGAGTCTACCTCTACAGTCTGGGAGCTAGATGAGGCAAACAAGAGAGTCCCTTGGGGACTTGAACTGTTATACCACCAAACCCTGCATTGAGAGTGTCATGAGACATTGACAATATAAAATAATAATTTTACTTACTCATTCACCAATAAGTTTCAATAGGATCCAAATGCTGTTCTAATGTCATTATGTTTTGTACTCCAATTAGCCCATGACTTCTTGGACACTGAGTGGCTTCAGATAGACTTCAGTTCAGTTCAATCGCTAAGTCGTGTCTGACTCTTTGCGACCCCATGAATCACAGCACGCCAGGCCTCCCTGTCCATCACCAACTCCCGGAGTTCACTCAGACTCACGTCCATCGAGTCAGTGATGCCATTCAGCCATCTCACCCTGTCATCCCCTTTTCCTCCTGCCCCAATCCCTCCCAGCATTAGAGTCTTTTCCAACGAGTCAACTCTTCCCATGAGGTGGCCAAAGTACTGGAATTTCAGCTTTAGCATCATTCCTTCCAAAGAACACCCAGGGCTGATCTCCTTTAGAATGGACTGGTTGGATCTCCTTGCAGTCCAAGGGACTCTCAAGAGTCTTCTCCAACACCACAGTTCAAAAGCATCAATTCTTTGGCGTTCAGCCTTCTTCACAGTCCAACTCTCACATCCATACATGACCACTGGAAAAACCATAGCATTGACTAGATGGACCTTTGTTGGCAAAGCCACATATAAATTACTTTGTCTTTTTTTTTTTTTTTTTGAGAAGTACATGATTTAAATTATGCACAACAACTGGGGATTAACAGGCACATGGTCATTGCTAGTTTCCTAGTTTCTGTTCCCTTCACTTTGGAGGGAGAGTGCTACTGGGAAGTGAGCATCCATGTATTGTTGGTGGGCAGCAAGCTGGGTTGTGTGGAGGTGCCTCAGGCTGATGCAGAGATGGGGAGAGAGATGAGGGCTCCATGTCACTGTCTTATGCCCAAACTTGGGCTCTGACTTTTAACTGTTTCCTATGTTATGGTTTAGTATGGATTGTACTGAGGGGGGGGGAAATCCTGGAAGGAGGGGGAGAGATGGAGAAATATTTAAGATCATTCAGAAGAATAGAAAAAACACTGGTTGGAACTAAGAGAAACCTAACTTTTAATTCTGAGGTAGATTTTTACTAATTTTATGAAATAGGCATATCATTTAATTTCTTGAGTATGAATGTCCTCAAGACATTGAGGGTATGGATCACCACTATGAATAAAAGTGCATTACTATAATGAATCAAACATTTAGATGTTCTATTTTTAATCACAATACATAGAGCTTATGTAATTAATGCAATTTTTTGTTTCCACTCAGTAACTAGACC
The DNA here is from genome assembly GCF_029407905.1 of Bubalus kerabau. Taxonomy (NCBI): domain Eukaryota; kingdom Metazoa; phylum Chordata; class Mammalia; order Artiodactyla; family Bovidae; genus Bubalus; species Bubalus kerabau. The sequence goes on along the minus strand of NC_073627.1, from coordinate 97,322,231 downwards.
ATTCAGGTATGACCTAAATCAAATCCCTTATGACTATACAGTGGAAATAAAAAATAGATTTAAGGTACTAGATCTGATAGACAGAGTGCCTGATGAATTATGGATGGAGGTTCATGACATTGTATAGGAGACAGGGAGCAAGACCATCACCAAGAAAAAGAAGTGCAAAACAGCAAAATAGCTGTCTGAGGAGGCATTAAAAATAGCTGTGAAAAGAAGAGATGTGAAAGGCAAAGGAGAAAAGGAAATATATACCCATTGGAATGCAGAGTTCCAAAGAATAGCAAGGAGAGATAAGAAAGCCTTCCTCAGTGATCAGTGCAAAGAAATAGAAGAAAACAATAGAATGGGAAAGACTAGGGATCTCTTCAAGAAAATTAGAGATACCAAGGGAATATTTCATGAAAAGATGGGCTCAATAAAGGACAGAAATGGTATGGACCTAACAGAAGCAGAAGATATTAAGAAGAGGTAGAAAGAATACACAGAAGAACTGTACAAAAAAAGATCTTCATGACCCAGATAATCATGAAGGTGTGATCACTCACACTCTCCTAGAGCAGGACATCCTGAAATGTGAAGTCAGGTGGGCCTTAGGAAGCATCACTACAAACAAAGCTAGTGGAGGTGATGGAACTCCAGTTGAGCTATTTCAAATCCTAAAAGATGATGCTATGAAAGTGCTGCACTCAATATGTCAGCAAATTTGGAAAACTCAGCAGTGGCCACAAGACTGGAAAAGGTCAGTTTTCATTCCAATCCCAAAGAAAGGTAATGCCAAAGAATGCTCAAACTACCACACAATTGCACTCATCTCACACGCTAGTAAAGTAATGCTCAAAATTCTCCAAGCCAGGCTTTAGCAATATAGGAACTGTGAACTTCCAGATGTTCAGGCTGGTTTTAGAAAAGGCAGAGAAACAGGAGATCAAATTGCCAACATCTGCTGGATCATCAAAAAAGCAAGAGAGTTCCAGAAAAACATCTATTTCTGCTTTATTGACTATGCCAAAGCCTTTGACTGTATGGATCACAATAAACTGTGGAAAATTCTGAAAGAGATGAGAATACGAGACCACATGACCTGCCTCTTGAGAAACCTGCATGCAGATCAGGAAGCAACATTTAGAACTGAACATGGAACAATAGACTGGCTCCAAATAGGAAAAGGAGTACAGCAAGACTGTATATTGTTACCCTGCTTATTTAACTTATATGCAGAGTACATCGTGAGAAACGCTGGGCTGAAGGAAGCACAATTGGAATCAAGACCGGGAGAAATATCAATAACCTCAGACATGCAGATGACACCACCCTTATGGCAGAAAGTGAAGAAGAACTAAAGAGCCTCTTGATGAAAGTCAAAGAGGAGAGTGAAAAAGTTGGCTTAAAGCTCAACATTCAGAAAACTAAGGTCATGGCATCCATTCCCATCACTTCATGGCAAATAGATGGGGAAACAGTGGCTGACTTTATTTTTCTGGGCTCCAAAATCACTGCAGATGGTGCTTGCAGCCATGAAGTTAAAAGACACTTACTCCTTGGAAGGAAAGTTATGACCAACCTAGGCAGCTTAGTAAAAAGCAGAGACATCACATTGCCAACAAAGGTCCATCTAGTCAAGGCTATTGTTTTTCTAGTGGTCATGTATGGATGTGAAATTTGAACTATAAAGAAAGCTTAGTGCTGAAGAATTGATGCTTTTGAACTGTGGTATTGGAGAAGACTCTTGAGAGTCCCTTGGACCTCAAGGAGATCCAACCAGTCCCTCCTAAAGGAGATCAGGCCTGGGTGTTCATTGGAGGGACCCATGTTGAAGCTGAAACTCCAATACTTTGGCCACCTGATGCAAAGAGCTGAGTCATTTAAAAAGACCCTGATGCTGGGAAAGATGAGGGCAGGAGGAGAAGGGGACTATAGAGGATGAGATGGTTGGATGGCATCACAGACACAATGGACATGGGTTTGGGTGGAGTCCAGGAATTGGTGATGGACAGGGAGGCCTGGCGTGCTGCAGTTCATGGTGTTGCAGAGTCAGACACAACTGAGTGACTGAACTCACTGACTGACATGAAACCTTTCCTCATTGTTTTACTTTTTATTATTAATTTATTCCAAAAATCCTTATATAATTTATCAGGTTTATCATTATAAATGATTGTTAATATGGATGAGAATCTCATAATCACCATCATTAATGATAATAGGAATTGATATCCCTCTATAATCAAATAAAAGGTTTTTTAAATGGTTAAACACCATGGGATGAGTATACTTGGACTCTGATTCAGTACAAATAAATGAACCATTGGATAAACATCTGAACATTGAAATATGGTACTTCGCATTTCCTTAAAGTGTTATTCCATCTGGTACTATAAACCCCACATTTTTCCCAGCACTCAGACAACTCTAATCAACACTTCTCTAATCCACCACCATATTCCATACATACACTTTTAAGCAGCTCATTCTTCTGTCTGGAGAACACTTTGCCACTCTCTGTTATAAAGTTAATGCTGCTGCTGCTAAGTCGCTTCAGTCGTGTCTGACTCTGTGCGACCCCACAGATGGCAGTCCACCAGGCTCCCCCATCCCTGGGATTCTCCAGGCAAGAACACTGGAGTGGGTTGCCATTTCCTTCTCCAATGCATGAAAGTGAAAAGTGAAAGTGAAGTCGCTCAGTCCTGTCTTGCTCTTTAGCGACCCCATGGACTGCAGCCCACTGGGCTCCTCCATCCATGAGATTTTTCCAGGCAAGAATACTGGAGTGGGGCGCCATTGCCTTCTCCATATAAAGTTAATAAGATGCCCAAATATTCAGATTCTAACTTGACCGAAGTATTAACTGAGTCTAGAGTCTTCCCTGGTGGCTCAGATGGTAAAGAATCTGACTAGAATGTGGGAGACCCAGATTTGATCCCTGGGTTAGGAAGAACCCCTGGAGAAGGAAGTGGCCACCTGCTCCAGTATTCTTGCCTGAAGAATCCCATGGACAGAGGAGCCTGACAAGCTGTAGTCCACAGGGTCGCAAAGAGTTGGACACGACTGAGTGACTCGCAGTTTCACTTCTAGCTTAATACATTTGTGTGTGTATGCTCAGGTACTATATGCCAAAACTCTTTTATGTCTACTCTTAAGTTACATTTTGAAACTTAACTTTTTTCTGCCCTCTCTTTTGTAAGTCAATTATAAACTAAACTAACTCTGAAAGGAAAATACCATAGTTGGTTTAGTATCCAATAAAATAGATGTTTATTGAAAGTATCCTATATGATGTTGTCAATCCACAGAAAGTCAACTAATACACATAACATTAACAAAGAACATTACAACAACCTCCCAGGCTAATTTGTGCTTCTACTTAAAAATATACACACACATACACACCCTACTTTTAGTGAGACCTCGGATGTATTTTCAAAGAACTATCAGTTCAGTTCAGTAGCTCAGTCCTGTCTAACTCTTTGCAACCCAACGGATTGCAGCACGCCAGGCTTCCCTGGCCATCACCAACTCCTGGAGCTTGCTCAAACTCATGTCCATTGAGTCAGTGATGCCATCCAACCACCGCATCTGCTGTCGTCCACTACTCCTCCTGCCTTCAATGTTTCCCAGCATCAGGGTCTTTTCAAATGAGCCAGTTCTTCACATCAGGTAGCCAAAGTATTGGAGTTTCAGCTTCAGCATCAGTCCTTCCAATGAATATCCAGGACTGATTGCCTTTAGGGTGGACTGGTTGGATCTCCTTGCTGTCCAAGGAAATCACAAGAGTCTTCTCCAACACCACAGTTCAAAGGTATCAGTTCTTCAGTGCTCAGCTTTCTTTATAGTCCAACTCTCACATTCATACATGACAAATGGAAAAACCGTAGCCTTAACTAGATGGACCTTTGTCGGCAAAGTAATGTCTCTGCTTTTGAATATGCTATCTAGGTTGGTCATAACTTTCCTTCCAAGGAGTAAGCGTCTTTAAATTTCATGGCTGCAGTCATCATCTGCAGTGATTATGGAGCCCCCAAAAATAAAGTCTGCCACTGTTTCCACTGTTTTCCCATCTATTTGGCATGATGTGATTGGGATCAGATGCCATGATCTTAGTTTTCTGAATGTTGAGTTTTTAGCCAACTTTTTCACTCTCCTCTTTCACTTTCATCAAGAGGCGCTTTAGTTCTACTTCACTTTCCACCATAAGGGTGGTGTCATCTGCAGGTTACTGATATTTCTCCTAGAAATCATGATTCTAGCTTGTGCTTCATCCAGCCCAGCATTTCTCATGATGCACTCTGCATATAAATTAAATAAGTACGGTGACAATGTACAGCCTTGACAGACTCCTTTCCCGACTTAGAACCAGTCTGTTGTTCCATGTCCAGTTCTAACTGTAGCTTCTTGACCTGCATACACATTTCTCAGGAGGCAGGTCAGGTGGTCTGGTATTCCCATCTTTGGAAGAATTTTCCACAGTTTGTTGTGATCCACACAGTCAAAGGTTTTGGCATAGTCAATAAAGCAGAAATAGATGTTTTTCTGGAACTCTTTTGCTTTTTTGATGATCCAGTGAATGTTGGCAATTTGATTTCTGTTTCCTCTGCCTTTTCTAAATCCAGCTTGAACATCTAGAAGTTCATGGTTCACATACTATCAAAGCCTGGCTTGGAGAACTTTGAGCATTATTCTAGCATTTGAATTTGCTAGCATGTGAGATGAGTGAAATTCTGAAGTAGTTTGAACATTATTTGGCATTGCCTTTCTTTGGGATTGGAATGAAAACTGACCTTTTCCAGTCCTGTGGCCACTGCTGAGTTTTCCAAATTTGCTGGCATTTGAGTGCCACACTTTCACAACATCATCTTTTAGGATTTGAAATAGCTTAACTGAATTCCATCACCTTCACTGTCTTTGTTTGTAGTGATGCTTCCTAAGGTACACTTGACTTCACATTCCAGGATGTCTGGCTCTAGCTGAGTGATCACACCATATTGATTATCTGGGTTGTGAAGATCTTTTTTGTGTAGTTCTTCTGTGTATTCTTGCCACCTCTTCTTAATATCTTCTGCTTTTGTTAGGTCCATACCGTTTCTGTCCTTTATTGAGCCCATCTTTGCATGAAAATTTCCCTTGGTATCTCTAATTTTCTTGAAGAGATCTCTAGTTTTTCCCATTCTGTTGTTTTCTTCTATTTCTTTGCATTGATCACTGAGGAAGGCTTTCTTATCTCTCCTTGTTATTCTTTGGAACACTGCATTCCAATGGGTATATCTTTCCTTTTCTCCTTTGCCTTTCACCTCTCTTCTTTTCTCAGCTATTTGTAAGACCTCCTTGGACAACCATTTTGCCTTTTTGCAATTCTTTTTCTTGGGGATGGTCCTGATCACTGCTTCCTGTATAATGTCACAAACCTCTGTCCATAGTTCTTCAGGCACTCTGTCTATCAGATCTAATCCCTTGAACCTATTTGTCACTTCCACTATGTAGTCATAAGGGATTTGATTTAGGTCATACCTGAATGGTCTAGTGGTTTTTCCTACTTTCCTCAATTTAATTCTGAAATTGGCAATAAGGAGTTCATGATCTGAGCCACTGTCAGCTCCTGGTCTTGTTTTTGCTGACTGTATAGAGCTTCTCCATCTTGGCTGCAAAGAATATAATCAGTCTGATTTTGGTATTGACCATCTGGTGATGTCCATGTGTAGAGTCTTCTCTAGTGTTGTTGGAAGAGGGTGTTTGCTATGACCAGTGCGTTCTCTTGGCAAAACTCTGATAGCCTTTGCCCTGCTTCATTCTGTACTCCAAGGCCAAATCTGCCCATTACCCCAGTTATTTTTTGACTTCCTACTTTCGCATTCCAGTCCCCTAAAATGAAAAGGACATCTTGTTGGGGTGTTACCACATCCTTGTCTAACTCAAAGAACTATAAAATTACAATATTTAAAATTTTTTAAATATCAGTTAGGAAAACATTGTTCTCTTCCATCTTGTTTAGACACCAAACTGTCACAGTAAAAGCTAATTTTAGCCTTTGTTTTCAGCCCTGAGTTTAGCCCTAAACAACAGTAGGCAACAGTAGTTGTGTTATAACTTTCTTTTTATAAATCTGTTGCCCTAAGCCATGTAATAGGGCTGATTCTACTATTCACATCCTGTCATTCATAATATCCGACATATTATTAGTCATCTGAACTATAAAATAAATGCCAGAGTTGGAATATTACAGCAGAGCATGCAGATTCAGCCTTGACCTACATCCAAATTTTACTGAAAGTAATGAGGAAACTATTTTGTTGGCCAAAAAAACCTAAAACTCAAACCTAACAATAAACAAAGCTTTTATGGGCTATTGAACACTAGATAATTTTGGAAACACAAATATAGATGGTGAAAGAGAAGAATAACCTGAAAGGAGGAAAGGAGCAATTAAAATGTAATCTATCCAGCTGGACTTTTAAAAATAAAGGATTAGGAAGAATTCTTTCAAAGCTGAGATTCTATAAAACCTTAACCATACATCTTCTGTCAAAACTAGATTTTTATGTCACACTTCCATAACTCAGGCCTGCAGTGCTTGGAAAATAGCTTGTTGAGACTTACTCCATAATAATTTTCTTAGCACTATTTTAAAATGCATGTTTCCTAACTTGGTAAATAGTGAGGGGTTGTTATGAAGTTGTTTTTTCTGGGTCAGTGAGTAATCAGTGAGTAGTGAAGAAAGAAATAATCTTTCCAAATGGAGTGAGGATTCACCTGTCTCGAGATAATAAAAATAAACAATATTGTAATATTCATCACTACTAGATTAAAAAGGATCCAGGCACCTCAATTAATATAATATGGCATGATTTAAATTATGCTTTATTTTGGAGGTGGGAGACCTTGAATTATCACTTACATGGTTTCAATAGAGGAATTCTGCATGCAGGTAAAACTGTAATGAAACAGTCTCCTTTGGTAGTAAAACATCTTTAAGTGGTTCAGACTTCTCCCCCTCATGAATTCTGATGACTAAAAGGTTCAAGAATCATTGACTAGAATATATGCTTTTATTGGAAATCCTGCTTCAAGTAATTAATTTTATTTTTCCAGCATTTAAAACAACTTACTTATTTCTGTTTGGCTGGAACCCTGTCTCCTCTGTTTATGAAAGCACTTGAAACTGTTTTCCAAAAGCCTAGATTCTTTCTTAAGGTAACAACCATGAAACACTCATAAAATAATATTTGACACCCAGGAAAATAAATCATGTTGCCATTGTCACTTATCCAAACCCACATTTTCCTCAACAACTACCTAAACAATTTTCAGCATGAACTGTTAATTAGTAACTTTGCCACCAGAGTTGACACTGATCTCAGACAAATAACCAAGACTTAAATACTGCAAAATCCAGAATCATGTTTGTTTTTTTTTTTCCTCCTAGCTCCTCTTGATAAGACTCAGTTCCTGGATTTAATGGCTATATGAATTGTGGAAATCACCCAATCTCAGGTATTATCAATTATTGTGACAGATCTTGGATTTTATTCTGATGATTTAAAGAGCATAAATATCCAAGGAGATCATGACCTCAAAATTTCATTCTGGTTTATAGAAACTTCAGTAGCTTGTATAAGAGTTCAAAATGTTTGGCGTATTTTCTAGGGTTCACTTCTGAGTTCTACAGATTTAGTTGAACACATTTCTCTGTTAGCATATTATTAGAATGAATTATTTGTAGTAGGTGATCCCTTAACTTCTGGAACATTTGGCTGTGTATATTTTTGATGCATTTTAAAGTGTTAAAGTTCATAATTCCACACATTTGGATGCATTCTCAGTTAGTACAGTGTTTTAATAGGTCTTTGCATCAGGAAAGTAATGATACAACCATACTGCTTTTTAAAAAACACCTGGAATCTCTATAACTTAAAACTACAATCTTTTATTTTTTCTCATCCATCAGTGGGATTGGTAAGCTAGACCACAAGCTATGAGTTGGATTCAGTTTTACCCCATGTGCCTCCCACTGTCCTTGAAGCAAAGGGCCAGCTGAGTCATATTTGTTTCATGCCAATTGTAGAAGTACAAAAAGGCTGAGCAGAACTGATAAGCTCTCACTGTCATCCACATTTTATTGGCCAAAGAAGACCACATGGTCAAGCCCCAAACTAAAAGGGTGGAGAAACACATTCCATCACTCAAGGCATGTACCAAAAAAAGGGAGAAGCATTTCAAACAAAGACATAATCTTTCAGTCTTTTAATATATGATACTGTAAGTTCTCTCATGCTGCCTTAAAAGTACCAAGTTTGAAGTGCTGAGGTAAAGAAACATTCATAAAATAGACATCAGACTATCATATTATCTGTTTCATTCGTTTGTAAAACTGAATTTCTGAAAAATGACTGATTCAACTAGTCAAAACATGCCTCTTCAGTAATATAAATATTGGGTTAAAAATGGAAGTTATGAGGACTTAAAATAATTTAAGGGCCCAAATTTAACAGCATAAACCACTGTTCACTCAATGCTGATTACAAAATAGAAGGAACATATCTTGCTATACAATTATTAAGATTCGGATTAGGTCCTTCATCCTTATTCTGAAGTTACAGGACTGGCAGTCATTTAACCACGATGGACTGGTACCCCATGTTGGTTACTAAAATATTAAAATGCCTCCACAACAGCTGGTAATGAACCAACACCCTGAGCCTCAAACACCAAGCATACTCAGGCCAGGTCAACCAGATCCCTCTGCTGGCATCCTTGCCCACAAACTCCTCACAGTCCAGCCACAAAGGACTTCAGGCCCAGCTCTGCAGGGGTCCACAGGACCTTGCTTGAGTCCAAATAGATAGCATTCATCCTGTTCAGACAGTGCTCAGTGTCAGTGCCCGTGGTATACTGGAATTGTATATTTTTAATATCATCTCCTCAGTTTAATCAAGAGCAGATATTTTGGGTTTACAATCTATCTGGAGAGGAGACTGGATTTCAATGCTCATGGTAAGAACTAAAAAGCTGGCTGACTCCTCTTGCTGTTATCCTGCTTACTTTCTCTAACAACTCAATCCTTGCTGGGGGGAAAAAAAGTGATACTTTTAAGTATTAGAAACAATACCAAAATTAATCATAACATGTACCTTTGAATTGTTTCTAACAATTATGTTTCCTATTTTTTGCCTAAAATAAGCAAATAATGTTTTATTGTAGAAAAATGTATTATTCATTATGAAAATTACTATAATGTTTGATTAAGCACACACACACATGTGTTTGAAGTATTAATAACAGCCATAGGTAATGGTTATTTTTAAATGGCAATAATTAAGCTAAAAATGAGGTAACTTTCCAGAGTATTCTAGTTGAGATATAAAATTATAGAGAGATGTATGTAAAGACAAACCAGGGAAAAGAAAACTCAATGATAATGGATTGGGAGTAGAGGGTGGGGATCCTATACCGACTAAAAACATACAATGCCAAATTTCATTATTTTGATAATCCTTGCTGAAATACAGCTTTCTCTTTTGGACAGCACATTTTTCATCATTTAAGAAAAACAATGTCATATTATAGTGAACAGGAACTTCAGTACAGACCATCCCTCTATGTGCTAGTTGTTCAGTAGTGTCTGACGCCTGACTCTTTTGTGACCCCATGGACTGTAGCCCACCAGGCTCCTCTGTCCATGGAATCCTCCAGGCAAGAATACTGGAGTGGGTTGCCATTCCCTTCTCCAGGGATCTTTCTGACCCAGGGATCAAACCTGTGACTCCTGCTTCCCAGGCAGATTCTTTACCATTTGAGCCACCAAGGAATTCCTATGTGGGCCACCCCTATAGCCTGAATCCTACGGGCACTAAGGATTAAGGGAGGGAGGAAGGGGAAAGTCTGCAAAGTGGGTGTGCTTTGTAAGGTCTGACATTCCATGCATTGCCTTGATATCTGTACCTCTCACTGGTTCCCAAGTGCCTCACCATGAGAGCTCCTGCTCTCACCAGATACGCCCCCCTGCCCAGCAGGGAAGATTCCCCATCCCTACCCACTGATTCCCCTCTCTAACCCAGACCTGCTGCATGCCACTTGGTCCTTAATCTAGTGAGTTTCACCTGCCTGTCAGCCATAAAGTTATACAAACAAGCCAATCACAGCTCCTGAGGAAATCGAAGGTCACCTCGCCCTCTAGTCACTACACAGCTTATCCCCCACAGTGCCCACTGGTTCACTCTGCTTCTGAGTACAGCCCCCACATGGCCCTGCATGGTCTGCAGTGACCCCCTCTCCTGGAATGTGAGCACATGTAGCCAATAAACTGCTGCCAATCTCATCTGCCCAGTGATAACTATCAGGCATTCAGTCATTTCAGACTATTTAGAACAGAAGATCCTTCCATCACTAATAGAATGAATGAGAGGTGATCAGAATATGGCAAAATAAACTGAAAGTGATAGCTATTTCAGGAGAGAGATGACAATTTAAAAGATGTAGGGGCCATCCGCTATGAAATTCAAGTCCATTTTATTTGTTAGACACAGTGCTTAAGTTCTGTGAGCTTTCCCAATGCCTGCAAAATAAATTTACTATTTGAAAAGAAGCATTAGCTCCAAAGGCAAAAATAAAGCTGTGAAATTAAACTTAATAAAGGGTTGATTCAATGCTTATAATACATAATAACTAAACTTTTATAGTTACATATAAATTATATTTATTTAATGTGGACCATGGGTACATTTTAGTGTGCTTAATATGATGTGGGATGAATGGTTTTGACAATAAAATTTATTCAGAACTTGGAAGGCTATAATTTAATAAGTAAATATTACTTTCTCAATATTGAAAAATAAAACAACTAGAACTGGTCTGAAGATTAAAAAGACTGAAATAGAGTAAGAGAATAAAGGAAAGGCTGCAGTAAGGAGAAAGGACTGGGTAAAAGACAAAATACATCAATGCAGACACATCGTGAATTGTTTTCTGGAGGACTAAGGAAGGGTTGCTTTGCTTGCTATGGAGTGCCTGGTTACATCTGATAGCAAACATTAAGAGAAAGAAAACATGCATTGCCTTTTATCTAATGAACTCTTAAGATAGAAAATAGTGAGACTCCCCCATTGGGTCACGGTTTTGTTATATGTAACATATATTTAAGTCTTCCATCCAACAGCATATTTCAAGAAAACAAAACTAAACTAAACTAACTGCATAATGGCATAGGGTTATGTTTATAGGGCTATTAATCTAGCTCCTTTCAAACTAATTCAACTGAGAGTAAACAAATAGAAAATGAACAGTGCCAGAATGCACAGCAGAAAATGAAACCTCCAGCATCTTTTTCTAACTCATATGGAATAAAAGATCTGTATTCTTTTTGTGCAGAGAGAAATGTGATATTAGTCAACACTAGGAACCTGAGTGAATGTACATAATATGGCATATTATTTTTTGTCACAGATTTGTTTTCACTTATTTTCTTATGCTTTGACACCAATCTTTAAATTTTTTTCTTTTTTCTTCTTCTATTTGGCATCATTCTTTCTTGTTTTCTCTTTCTTGTTATTGATTGCAATTTTTTCAAACTGAAGTAAAGCATTATAATCTATAAAAAACCATCAATTTATTACACATAAAGTATCAGCAGTGATCATTATTGATATTCATCAGGCTAGAATATGGTCAAAGAAATCACATATAGCACTCATTTTGAAATTCACACATAAAAAACTTATACTTCTATGATAACGATAATGTTTTTCTTAAACTTTAAGTGTTCGAAGATTTTTAGTCATTTATTTAAATAGCATGACTATTATAAATATTGAAAAATAATAAAATAACTAGCTCTAATAGGAATTTTTTCAATTTGAATATGGTGAACATTAGAGGGAAAATATGAGAAAATTTTTTTTAATTTTTAAAGAGCTTACTCCTATATATTTAATAAAAAGCACTAGAACACTTTCTAACACCATACACAAAAATAAACTCAAAATGGATTAAAGATCTAAATGTAAGACCAGAAACTATAAAACTCCTAGAGGAGAACATAGGCAAAACACTCTCTGACATACATCACAGCAGGATCCTCTATGACCCACCTCCCAGAATATTGGAAATAAAAGCAAAAATAAACAAATGGGACCTAATTAACCTTAAAAGCTTCTGCACATCAAAGGAAACTATTAGCAAGGTGAAAAGACAGCCTTCAGAATGGGAGAAGATAATAGCAAATGAAGCAACTGACAAACAACTAATCTCGAGAATATACAAGCAACTCCTCCAGCTCAACTCCAGAAAAATAAATGACCCAATCAAAAAATGGGCCAAAGAACTAAATAGACATTTCTCCAAAGAAGACATACAGATGGCTAACAAACACATGAAAAGATGCTCAACATCACTCATTATCAGAGAAATGCAAATCAAAACCACTATGAGATACCATTTCACACCAGTCAGAATGGCTGCGATCCAAAAGTCTACAAGTAATAAATGCTGGAGAGGGTGTGGAGAAAAGGGAACCCTCTTACACTGTTGGTGGGAATGCAAACTAATACAGCCACTATGGAGAACAGTGTGGAGATTCCTTAAAAAACTGGAAATAGACATGCCTTATGATCCAGCAATCCCACTGCTGGGCATACACACTGAGAAAACCAGAAGGGAAAGAGACACGAGTACCCCAATGTTCATCGCAGCACTGTTTATAATAGCCAGGACATGGAAGCAACCTAGATGTCCATCAGCAGATGAATGGATAAGAAAGCTGTGGTACATATACACAATGGAGTATTATTCAGCCATTAAAAAGAATACATTTGAATCAGTTCTAATGAGGTGGATGAAACTGGAGCCTATTATCCAGAGTGAAGTAAGCCAGAAAGAAAAACACCAATACAGTATACTAACGCATATATATGGAATTTAGAAAGATGGTAACAATAACCCTGTGTACGAGACAGCAAAAGAGACACTGATGTATAGAATAGTCTTATGGACTCTGTGGGAGAGGGAGAGGGTGGGAAGATTTGGGAGAATGGCATTGAAACATGTAAAATATCATGTATGAAATGAGTTGCCAGTCCAGGTTCGATGCACGATACTGGATGCTTGGGGCTGGTGCACTGGGATGACCCAGAGGGATGGAATGGGGAGGGAGGAGGGAGGAGGGTTCAGGATGGGGAACACATGTATACCTGTGGCGGATTCATTTTGATATTTGGCAAATCTAATACAGTTATGTTAAGTTTAAAAATAAAATAAAATTTAAAATAAAATAAAATAAAATAAAATAAAAAAAAAATAAAGCTTTCCTTTTTGTGACAGATACTGTGCTAAGTAGAAATGCATATTTTGGAAAGTTAGGCCAATAAACAATTTAAGTCACCAAAAGGTTGGCTGCTAACTTTAATTTAGTCTCATTTATTTAAATGGTTGCACTATAGCTGACAATATTTTGTGACATATACTGAATATAATGATTCATTTATTTTTTCTGCTCTAGTAACAGCATCATAAATTATCATTAAAGCCTACCTAAAACACAATAAGAAATCATCCTTGGCATATTAATCTATATTCTAGTAATAGACAAATTTCAATGTCCAGTATAAATTTTCCGCTTTCATTTTTATAGTGCATATGCATGTTCTGAACACACATGAGATTCTGGTACCCTTTTGGATATACAAAATAGTGAACAGATTACATCTTTGAATATACAGATCTTTGAATCTATGTTTTTACTTATCCATATACATAGCGTATTACAATTTTGGTTCCATTGCATTTTGAACTAAACTTTTGACCTTTGTATTCTGAATTTTAACTTGCAATTTTTTTTAATTATGTATTTTATAAATGAGTATGAATAACTAAGGTAATGGAGTAGTAATGGGTCACTAACTCTGAAACTAGTAAAACATATATAAAGACATTGTAATTTTAAAACTATTGTACAAGTACAGGCAAAAGTCAGGCAGATAAACCAAAAGGAAAAAGAGAGAGACAGAGGAAGTGAGAGCAACAGAGCATGAAAACAGCTCCTGGTCATGTAAGAATTAGGAATGTGAGTAGAGTAAGCATTTTTAAATTATTGGGGGAAATACAGACAAATGGAAGGAACAACAACAAAAAAAAATACTGAAAGGAAATACAGGCGAACATGTCCAAAACTTGTTAATGGGTAAGTAGACACTATACTATAAAAATGACCAGAAATGTCTCTCTAAAAATTTTAAATTCTTGTCAGGCAAAGGTTAACACCTTTAAAGAGCTTTATAAAACTGAATATGTCAATAACTGATCAAACAATTCACAAAAGAAGAAATAAATATAAATAAAAAATTAACGTGAAAAGTATTCAAATCCAGTGATTCAAGTAAAATTGAAAACAGTGAAGTGCCATTTTTTTTTCATGACTGAATTGGCAAAATGGAAGAAAAAGTAAATAAAAGTACAAAAGGATGAGTAGGGAATGAGGAAGAGGGAAAGGGGAAAGGAAGAAAGGGAAGAAGGATGGTAAGAGGGAGAAAGAAAAGAATACATGACGGAAAAGAAGAGGAGAAGAAAGGGAAATGACTCCCCACTGTCAGCCAGGGTATTTTAAAATGTAATGTCTTACAATGTTAAGCTCCAAGGAAAGTTACACAAGATGTTTGGGGCAAAATTTAGCAGGGCACATAACATATTTCTTAGGCATGCATACATCTCAGCCCTCTAGAAATTCATGCTAGAGAAATCGTCTTTACGAATATTTAGTACTAGATGTTGTTACAGCATTGTATACGTGGGGGGAAAGTTGTAAGTAATCTAAATGACAAATTCAAAAATATAGGTAAATTATAATTTGCACATGTAAGACTGCAGTCTTTTGACATAATGTTATTAAAGAATAAAGAAAGATGAACAAGATACATCATTTAGTGGAAAAGCCATAATATTGATAATGAAACAACTGCATATTATCAAGTTATCCCATTTGGTAATATACAGTTTTGTGTTAGATGTATATGAAATTGCTAACAGTGAATTGAACTTAATGAAACATTCTGGTTCATTTTTCTACTCTTAAATGTATTTTCTATAAATTATTTAGTGTTCAATTTTAGGAAAAGAAAAGTTTTCATAGATTTTGGTATAGCATTGATAGATTGTGTGTATAACCTAAGTTTTGTTTGTTTTTAATCTTAGCTAACAACATTTTCTATACAAAAATCTATTCTGACTTTCATAGCTCAAAGTTTCCAAAAACTGGAATGTAATACTTTACTCAAATATCTACGAATAGAGATATAATTGAATAACATTATTTCTTACTAAAAATACTGTTTTATAGCAATTAACAATAATAATAAAATTGATGTTTTTAGAGTGTACCATGAATCTGTCTAAAAATTTTACATATATTTTCAAAAGTTCATAAAGTATAACATTTTTTATTTATTCAACCTGATTTCCTATCAATATTTATTTTAAAATGAAACTTCTTTCTCAGTAAAAATACTGGATTCCCAAATTTTATAAAGTTAGACTTAAGAGTAGAGGAACTTTTTTTGTTTGTTTGTTTTATTTTAATAGGAAGCTAATTACTTTACAATATTGTAGTGGTTTTTGCCATACATTCACATGAATCAGCTATGGGTGTACATGTATTGCCCATCCTGAACCCTCCTCCCACATCCCTCGCCATCCCATCCCTCAGGATCATCCCAGGGCACCATCCCTGAGCACCCTTCTCATGCATTGAACCTGGACTGGTGATCTATTTCACATATGGTAATATACATGTTTCAATGCTATTCTCTCTAATCATCCCACCCTTGCCTTCTCCCACAGAGTCCAAAAGTCTATTCTTTACATCTGTGTCTCTTTTGCTATCTCGCATATAGGGTCATCGTTACCATCTTTCTAAATTCCATATACATACGTTAATACACTGTATTGGTGTTTTTCTTTCTGACTTACTTCACTCTGTATAATAGGCTCCAGTTTCATCCACCTCATTAGAACTGATTCAAATGCATTCTTTTTAATAGCTGCATAATATTCCATTGTGTATATGTACCACAGCTTTCTTATCCATTCATCTGCCAATGGACATTTAGGTTGCTTCCATGTCCTGGCTATTATAAACAGTGCTGCAATAAACATTGGGGTACACATGTCTCTTTCAATTCTGGTTTCCTCAGTGTGTGCCCAGCAGTGGGATTGCTTGGTCATATGGCAGTTCTATTTCCAGT